>NW_007126474.1:0-784 GCF_000164805.1 Carlito syrichta
TTATGTCAGCTAGTTGAGTCAGCTAGCTGGCCAGCTGGCTAATTTGATAAATGAGCTAGTTAATTCAAGTGGCAAGCCAACTGGCTATCTAGGTAGCTACATAGTTAATTCACCTGGCTAGCCAGTTGGCTAGCTGGTTAAGTCAGCTAGCTAAGTCAGCTGGCTAGCCACCTGGTTCTCTACGTACCTAGCTAATTAAGTCAGCTGGCTACCTGGCAGGTTAGCTAGTTAAGTCAGCGAGTTACATGAGCTGGGTAGCCAGTTGGCTAGCTACATGGCTTGCTAGTTAAGCCAGCTGGCTAGCCGGATGACTATCTAATTAAGTCAGCTAGTTAAGTCAGCTGGTTAGCCAGCTGGCTAGCTAGGTGACTGGCATGTTAAGATGGCTGGTTAGCAGGCTGGTCAGATAGGTGGCCAGATAATTAAGCCCATTTGCTAGACAGCTGAACACCAGGGTGACTGGCTAGTTAAGCCAGGTTTCTATCCAACTTTCCAGCCTGATGGCTGGCTATATAACCCGGCTGGCTAGCTAGGTGGCTATCTACTAGCTAGCTAGTCAGCTGCCTAGCCAGCTAGCCAGCCATGTAGCTAGCTAGTTAAGCCAGCTGGCTAGCCGTCTAGTCAACCAGATAGCTTGCTAGTTAAGTCAGTTGGCTAGCCAGCTAAACAGTAAACCAGCTAGTCAGCTAGTTAAGTCAGCTAGCTAGCCAGCTAGCTAGTTAAGTCAGCTAGCAGGTCAGCTAACTATTCAGCTAGCTAGTTAAGTCAGCTAGCTAGTCAGCTA
>NW_007126475.1:0-337 GCF_000164805.1 Carlito syrichta
AAGCATGAAGTTCTTTCACAATGACTCCAACTCTATTTATAGTAACAGAGTAAAAACTTGAGATGAAAGTCAAAAGGACTAAAGTCAAAGATCCGGTTAGGCATGAGTTGTGGTTTTGATTTTTATTCTTATTTTTATCTACAAATATTAAGACAGAAGATACTTCCATGTGATTGTGGGATCCTCTGAGACTCTACAACCTTAGAAAAGCAGATGAAACTGATGAAATGCATCGGGCTTGAGACCAGACTCCATATTAAATTGCAATGTTCATAGTAACAACTACAACTGCAGAAGACTGAGGGGGAGAGGAGGAGGCGAAAGACTGAAATTTCTG
>NW_007126476.1:0-678 GCF_000164805.1 Carlito syrichta
CAGTCGAATACTGTAGAAATTTTCTTTAGGGGAAAACAATGTTATTCAAGTAAAAAATTGAGTTTTGAAGATAACATTTTCGAAGAGTCAAAAAAAGTCTACAAAAGAGACATAGGTGAAGGAATCGAAAAATACAAAAAAAAAAACCCAAAAAGCAAAAACAAAATTCTCTTTTGAAGTGTGGCCCCCATGTAGTACACGTGGAATTTGTTCCTCCGCATCAAATGATAAAACAACATTTTTATCTGGAAGTTTTGAGATGGTTGCATCATGATTTGAAGAAGAAATGTCCAGAGTTGTGACAAACAGGTGAGTGATTCTTCTGCCATGATCACACTGAGTTTTCAGCAGTTTTTGACCAACAAACAGGGGTGTGATCCTGTGCCCCATCCTTCCTATTCACCTGATTTAACCTCAGGCATCTTTTTATTGTTTCCCAGGATGAAAAAAGTCCTCAAATGGAAAGAGGTGAAGGGAAGAGGGAAGAGGTGAAGCAAACAAAACAAAACAAAACCAGCAGAAGCAAAAAAGTCATTAAAATTGATGAGTTTAAAAACTGATTTGAGCAGTGGCAAAAGTTCTTGACAGGCATATTGCATCAAACAGAGAGCACTTTGAACATGTAAGAACAAATCACAATTTTTTATAAGTGAATTCGGGTTTGGGGGTGTCCTTTTT
>NW_007126477.1:0-751 GCF_000164805.1 Carlito syrichta
AACTGTACATTCTTTTGTTTAATATTCATACCCTCTTAAAGAAATGACGGTTATCCTCATTTTTATAGATTGGGAAATTGAGGCTCAGGGAGGGTAATTAATTTGCCAAAGGCTAGATAGCACACATGTAAAGGAACCAGAAACTGTTACCACACCTGTCTCCAAAGGCCATATGCTTCCTTGATTCTTTTTAAATGTACTGTAAAAATAGCAGTAACAGATTCCACCAAAGGAAGAGCAAAGTTCTTGTAATTGTCAGTTCATTAAGGCTGCTATAACAAAATACCATTGACTGGGTAGCTTATTAAATTCAGAAACTTAGTTCTCACAGCTTTGGAGCCTGGGAAGTAGAAGATCAAGATTCTGGCAGCTTCCTGATTTTTAGAAAACTTCTTGTTGTGACCTCAAACAGTGGAAGGAAGAAGGAAGTTCTCTAGGGTCTCCTTTATAAAGGCTAATCTAATTCTTGAGGTCTCTGCCCTCTTGATCTAATTGCTTCCCAAAGGCCCTAGCTTCGTCTATTACCTTGGGGGTTAGGTTTCAACATATAAATTTGGAGGGGGACACAAACATTTAGCCTATGGCATGGAACCATGTGAATCTTGACCAGTGTGGATGTTACTCAGAAGACCCTGATCACCATACTGTTTTCTCTTTTCAATTGGATCTTAAATATAATAATTTTTTAAAGTTTAGTATTCTCAAAACCGATTTTTTTCTGTTTGCACTGTGAAATCCATTTAAATTATAC
>NW_007126478.1:0-394 GCF_000164805.1 Carlito syrichta
AGCTTGGCTGGGTAGGTTATTCTTGGTTGAATTGTTTATCCTTTAGGACTTTGAAGATAGGGCTCCAAGCTCTCCTAGCCTGCAGGGTTTCTGCAGATAAATCTGCTGCTATTCTGATTGGTCTCTCTATGCAGATGACATGATGGTGTACCTTGAAAACCCAAGAGAATCTGTCAAAGGTCTCCTTACATTGATAAAAGCCTTTGGCAAAGTCTCAGGATACAAAATAAATGTACAAAAGACAATCGCATTTCTCTACACCAATAATAAACAAACAGAAACCCAAATAAAAAACACAGTTCCATTCACAATAGCCACAAAAAAAATGAAATACCTTGGCATCTTCCTGACCAGAGACGTGAAAGACCTTTACAATGAAAATTACAAAACACTG
>NW_007126479.1:0-837 GCF_000164805.1 Carlito syrichta
TACAACTTCGACTTCTGGAGAACTGCTTCCTTTTCTAAAAACCAGAATCCTGGACTATGAGGGTGGACCCCATCAAAAAAGTCAAAATTATTTTTTGGAGTGTGGGCCCCTTGTAGTGCAGTCTTTCCCCCTAGGTAATTGTCCTAGTTAGGATTGCTGTTAGAGACTGCATTCAGCTTCAGTACATTTTTTTTTTGAGATTCTTTAAATGCTTTTGCCCATTTCATAATGGGTGATTTTTGAGCACACCTGCCCACAGCAGGCTGAGTGTTCAGCTGTTTTTGACAAAAACAGCATGACCCTGTACCTCACCCTCCTTATTCACCCAATCTCACTCCAAATGACTATTTTTTTTGGCTTTCCCATATGAAAAAAGCCTTCAAAGGAAAACGTTTTGCAGATGTGGAAGAGATAAAAACAAAACAAAACAGTAAACAAAAACAACAGCAAACAGCAGAAGCACTAAAAGGCATCCAAACTCATGTGTTCAAAACTGTTTTGAGCAGCAGAATAAGTATCTTAATAGGTATATTACATCAAAGGGAGAGTACTTTGAAGGTGACAAGTGTAAACATGTAAGAATAAATACACGATTTTTAAAATAAATAAATTCTGATTTTTTTTGGAGGGGGTCCCTCCTCATATATTCTTCCTAAGAAGATAATTATAAAACAGTAGAAAATCAATACAACATACATATGACAGAGTTTAGTACGCACAAACTTTGTTTTCATTACTGGTTGTGAGTTAGGTCTTTGTTGTTTTTGTTGCTGTTGTTACTGTATCTGAGTTGATATTTTGCAACTGATCCATTGCTTAAACTACAAAGTTGTTTTT
>NW_007126480.1:0-406 GCF_000164805.1 Carlito syrichta
GAGAACATAGATGCTAAAATTCTCAACAAGATCCTAGCAAACCGGATTCAGCAATACATCTCAAAAATCATCCACCATGACCAAGGAGGCTTCATATCTGGGATGCAAGGCTGGTTCAACATTCGCAAAACCATAAATGTAATTAAATACATCAACAGATGTCAAAACAAAAACCACACGAATATATCATTAGATGCAGAAAAAACTTTTGATAAAATCCAGCACCGCTTCTTGATAAAAACGCTCAAACATCTAGGCATATGGGGAACATACTTCAAAATACTAAAAGCCATCTACAAGAAACCCACAGTCAGCATACTCCTAAATGGACAAAAATTGGATCCATTTCCCCTGAAAACTGGAACAAGACAAGAATGCCCACTCTCACCCCTCCTGTTCAACATAT
>NW_007126481.1:0-626 GCF_000164805.1 Carlito syrichta
GTTTTTGGTTTTTTTTTTTTTAGTCAGAGTCACACTCTGTCACCCAGGCTGGAGTGCAGTGGCACGTTCACAACCACCGCAGCCTTGACCTGCTGGGTTTAGACAATCCTTCCACCTCAACCTTTCAAGTAGCCAGAACTACAGGTGCATGCAAGCATGCATGATTTGTTTTTTTTGTTGTTGTTGTTTTAACTTATTGTAGAGATCAGGTCTCACCAAGTTGCCCAGACTGGTCTCAAACCCAGGGCTCAGGCAATCCTCTCACCTCAGCCTCCCAAAGTTCTGGGATTACAGGCTGAACCACTGTACCTGGCCATCTCCTGTAGGTTTTAATAAACTGATGTATTTTCCTGCTAGGACTCAGGGTGACTTCTTTGGAACAGATAAACATTATGCAGAAGCCCTCTCAGATTTGGGGTTACTGTGTTACAACAGGGATATGTTACTTGCACTTCCTCACTTTCAGTTTTCATATTTTTAGGGGTCAATAATACCTTCCTAAGAAGGACTTTTGTTATCATAAAATAAGTTAACATACTTCAAGCATCTCGCAATTTCCTGGATTGATGATCAAAGTGGTCAATAAATGTCTGTTTCTTTTTTCCTTTTTGTCATTACTTACACAT
>NW_007126482.1:0-744 GCF_000164805.1 Carlito syrichta
ATGGTTAGTTTTAAGAATTGTTCTTTTTTTTTGAGTGAGAGTCTTACTCTGTTGTCCAGTCTGGAGTGTAGTGGCACGTTCCAGCGATCCTTCCGCCTCAGCCTTCCAAGCAGCTGGAACTATAGGCACACACCACTACAACTGGCTAATTTTTTGATTTATTGTAGAGAAGAGGACCACATTGCCCATGCTGGTCTTGAACTCCTGGGCTCTAGCAATCCTCATGCCTCGGCCTCCCACAGTGCTGGGTTGACAGGCTTGAGCCACCACACCCGATCAATAATTTTTTTTTAATCACAAAAATGAACCGCTGCAACTCAATAGCTTACTTCAAATATGATTGCATCCAAGGACATTAAAAATATTTAAGTATACTGTAATGTTAAAAAAGCAGATAACAAATAACATGTAAGCATGATCCGAACTTGACTTGGTGCATTTTCACACATGTATATGTAAATGCATTTTATGCCTGTACACATATCTATGGTCTAAGCCAAATAGGATCACAGCAAACATGCTGTTCTATGAATACCCATGTAGGGGATGAGAAAAATGCAACAAATGTTCACAGCAATAAACTCTGGGGTTTGAAGCTAGCCGTGGCATGCTTTCTCTTTTCCTGTATTTTTCAAATTTTACACAATGAACAAGTATTGCTTCCATAATAAGTTTGTGTAATTCCTCTCTACTCTAGCCAGACTGAACTTCTGTCACTTAGCGATGGTGTTCTCATCTCTCACA
>NW_007126483.1:0-777 GCF_000164805.1 Carlito syrichta
GATCCCACTTCTGGCATGGTTGGAAAAGCAGACTTTTGAAATAAAGGGAATTTCATTCTCAAGTCTACCCTTCACTCACTGTGGGAATAGAAGCATGTTATTGAACATGTCTGAGATTCAGTGTCGTCATCTGAAAGAGAACTAGGTGCTTGCTGAAACTCCATCATTTTCCACCCTAGGCACACCGTTGATTCCATTTTCATCCTCTCTCATAGTGAGATGATGACATCTTCCTGTGTTATGTTCATCAGAATGTGAAGGGAAGAAAGGCACACCACTAAAAACCTCCTGTCTCAGTTTTTGTTTCCCCAGAAGCAGATCATGGGATAAAGAGGAAAGCACAAGTCGTTTATCTGGAAGGTGACCTGAGGAAACACCAATGGAGGAGTAGAACAAAGAGTCAGGGAAAGAAGGAGGCTAAAAAGGACAGGTACTTAAGCAAATTACCATTGTAGGCAACTTGAACTTGGTTCTATAGGGAACACCAGTAGGCAGAAAAGAATTTCTCCACTTCCACCCCACCTAGAGGTCAAATGACCCTTGAGTGCAGGTAGTTATATGCTAGCCCTCATAAGTCATCATATGATGGCTATGAATTAGTTCCTGGGCACTTCTGGCCTGCTACACATGTGAGCAGAGAAGACTCAGGTAGCCGGAGAAACCCACATGAAAGAGGTGGTGGTGGTCATGGTGTTGGAAGTGGGACAGGTATGCACTGAATGAAAAGGGTTGCTGTTCTGCCATATGCAAGACCTCACTCTCCTTGTCTTACAGCTG
>NW_007126484.1:0-698 GCF_000164805.1 Carlito syrichta
GTTGGGGGTGGACCTGAGAAGCAGGTGAAGCCCAGGGGCCTGGGATCCCTGAAAGACAAAGACTAATCATAGGACTGTAGAACTCTTTCTCTCTCCAAACCGTCCCACTGTGTTAAAATCCTATTTACTGCAGGTCCTTTTACCTAGTACATCAGGTCATATTTTCACCAGAATGTGGCAAGGCATACTAAAAGACATTAAGCATAATTTGGAGAGACAGAAAAACATAAAACCAGAATTAGCTATGACAAGAATGTTGGAATTTTACCTAATTAAAAAAAATCTATGATCAATATGCCAAGGGCATTAATGGGAATAATAGATAACTTGCAAGTATAGGTCAATAATGTAAACAGAGATGAAAATTCTAAGAAAGAATCACAGAGTTGTTGCAGATAAAAACAACTAACAGAAATGATGAATATCTTTGATGGACTCATTAGTAAACTGAATATGTCTGAAGAAAGAATATCTGAGCTTGAGAATATGACAATAGAAACTTCCAAAATAGTAAAGGGAAGAGAAAAAGAACTACAGAAATCAGAATGAGGGAACAGTATTAGAAAAGGAATAAGTGAAAGTAAAATAAAAACTTATTTTTGTTCTTAATTGATCTGACAGATATTTACTCAAAGTAATAATAGTAATAATGAATTAGATTGTGCATACTTATGTACATGTGCTTATGTGGAAATAAC
>NW_007126485.1:0-377 GCF_000164805.1 Carlito syrichta
CCCATCAATCTTGTTTACCCTTTTGAAGAACCAGCTTTTTGTTTCATTGATTTTTTGTATTATCTTTTTGTCTTCTATGTCCTGGATTTGGGCTTTTATTTTGGTGATCTGGATTCTTCTGCTGAAATTAGGGTTTTTGTGGTCTTGCTTTTCCAGCTTCTTTAGGTGGCTTCTTAGGCTGTCAATTTCTGTTCCTTCCATTTTCCTCATGTGTGTTTGTAGGGATATAAATTCCCCTCTTATTACAGCTTTTAAGGCATCCCAGAGATTTTGGTAAGATGTTTCTTTATTTTCATTTGTTTCCAGGTATCTTTTGATCTCTATTTTGATGTCATCATTGACCCAGGAGTTATTTAGCATCATGCTGTTTAATGTCC
>NW_007126486.1:0-424 GCF_000164805.1 Carlito syrichta
CTTCGCTAATTTCCTGTTGAATATGTCTCTGGTTCCTCTGTCTTTGATCCCGCATGTTTTATGGCTGCTGTGTGGCTATATATATATATATATAGGCTTTTTTTTAAATTTCAAGTTTGTCACTCGGTGAAGTTTAGGCTTCTATTGAATTTCTTACCCAAGTAGTTAACGTGGTATCCTAGGAATAGTTGTTTAATCCTTACCCCCTTTCTTTTTCTTTTTTTCTTTTTTTTTTTTTTTTGAGTTAGAGTCTCACTCTGTCGCCCAGACTGGAGTGCAGTGGCCGCTCCCGGCCACCGCAACCTCGACCTGCTGGGGTCTGGCGATCCTTCCGCCTCAGCCTTCCTAGGGGCCGGAATTACAGGCATGCGCTAAAACACCAGGCTAATTTTTTGATTTTATTGTAGAGATGAGGTCTCGCCTG
>NW_007126487.1:0-391 GCF_000164805.1 Carlito syrichta
TTCCAGCTACTTGGAAGGCTGAGGCGGAAGGATCGCCGGAGCCCAGCAGGTTGAGGCTGCGGTGGCCTGGAGCGGCCACTGCACTCAGTCTGGGTGACAGAGTGAGACTCCAACTCAAAAAAAAAAAAAAGAAATGCATACAAAGAAAGTTTTTTAGCTGGGCTTGGTGGCTCAGCCTGTAATCCCGCGCCTTTGGAAGGCTGAGGTGAATGGATTGCCTGAGCCCACAGGTTCGAGAACCGCCTGGGCAGGCGAGACCTCATCTCTACAATAAATCAAAAAATTAGCCAGGCGTGGTAGCGTGCGCCTGTAATTCCGGCTACTCGGAAGGCTGAGGCAGAAGGATCGCCGGAGCCCAGCAGGTCGAGGCTGCGGTGGCCGGGAGCGGCCA
>NW_007126488.1:0-769 GCF_000164805.1 Carlito syrichta
TAGTTTCTGTGGCTTTATTACAAGTACCAGCATTTGTATTTCCGGACTATAATGGTAGCCTGACAGATTGTTTTAGACTATAATTTGAACTAGGCACTCAAGTAAATTTTATATAAAATTTGAAGAGAAATCCAAAAATGTTTGGAGACTTGCATCCAGAAATGACTTTATTATGCCTAGATTGTTTATAGATTTTTTTCTGTATATATTGTTTTCATAAGCTTTTCTTATGCCATTTTGGCACACATATTATTTTATTTTTGTTCTTTAACCCCTTTTTAAAAAAATTCTTAGATAGCTATTTACTTTATTATAGGACAGAAATTTACCATATAAGACTTCCTCTTAGATAAAAATATCCTTTTTCTTATATTTCTTCTTTGTTTTCTTACTAAAACCTTATTTGTATACTAACAACACTCTTTATATTTTTTCTTTGCTTTTTGCTTTCCCTTTTTATTTATTTATAGATAACCTTTTACAGTCATAATTTGAATTCACCTTTTAGTAACTGTTAGGTGAAACATTTAACTTTGGTAACACCTTTAATTCCACTAGAGAGCAGGTTTTAGGAGTAAGAAGTTCAGTATGAGCACAAGGGCTAAAACCTTAGCCTTGGTATTAATTAAGAAATGAATTTGGATCCCAGTCACATTTATATAGACCTAAGGATTTTCTGGGTTGATGGCAAACAAAACACTGCATTGGGCCATGACCCTCCCCTTCAATCAACAGCCACCATCACGAAGCTAGGTGTACCCCCCTCTTC
>NW_007126489.1:0-310 GCF_000164805.1 Carlito syrichta
GAAATTTAACCAACACACGTGTCTACTCTCACATAGCACACACATTATCAGAAGGCTGGTATTGCTCTGACCTCATAATTACATCCTTCAGTAACAGCCTCCTGCTTCCTTTTCTGGTCATGGTCCTTCCTTGGCACTTGCTCCATGACACCTTGGTGACTGTCAGTCTGGTATGGCTCCAGGTCCCTCCTTTCCTGGGCACTGCCCTCAAGAGCAGACTTCACTGAAGTCTGAAATGTCACACCAACCTATCTCCTAGGAGTTGAGTTGAGTGGCTCATTGACAAGCCCACGTGGGCTTTTCCTGCCTC
>NW_007126490.1:0-671 GCF_000164805.1 Carlito syrichta
GTAAAGATTAGCAAGCATTCAGACATTCTACTGCAGGACAAACAGCAGCCTAACCCATCCCCCCTAGGCATATCTCCTTCAGATACAATATCAGGACAACTCCAATGACCACCCACCGTTGGTCAAGGAATTTGTGAATTGCAAATGTCTAACAAGCCTCTTACAGGAAATCCCCCTCAGGTTAAGCTATTCAGATCTCTGTGAACTTGTGACACAGATAAGCCCCACCATGGCAGCAATCATGTGACTAACCCACCCATCTGCCTGCTGTCCATCATCTAACATCATCAGTATCTGCACTTGCTTGCCATTTTGTGATGACGTGGAAGCAGACCACCACCCAAACACCCTAATGATCTTCCCCCATCAAGGGGAATGGTTAAAAGGACACAACCACAGGCAACCAGGGGCCATTGCCTTGCTAGAGTCTGGCGTAGCCATGGGCTCTTTGAGTCATGGCTGTCGCCATGCTTCCTGGCTTTGGCCCCCCTCCCCCACCTTGTGAAGCTGAATCTTCTGTTTTCCTTCTCTCTCTCTAATTTATTTTTAAATAACTTTTCTTTCTTAATCTTTTTGTGTGTCGCAATTATTTGCTATTTACTCGGATCTCTGGGTTGCCGGAACGCACCTCCGGTTTGCCAGCCCCGCCAGTGCTGCGCGCCTCCCTGCAT
>NW_007126491.1:0-788 GCF_000164805.1 Carlito syrichta
CCTCCCAGACACATAATAATTCGCCTAAACAAAGTAGCTATAAAAGGAAAAATCCTAAAGGCAGCAAGAGAAAAAGGCCAGACTACCTACCAGGGAAAACCAATTAGAATAGCAGCAGATTTATTCACAGAAACCCTTCAGGCCAGGAGAGCCTGGAGCCCTATCTTCAAAGTTCTAAAAGAGAAATAATTTCAACCAAGAATAACCTACCCAGCCAAACTAAGCTTCATTAGTGAGGGAGAATTGAAATCTTTTCCAGATATCCAATCCCTAAGAACCTACGCTGCCACCAGACCACCTCTACAAGAAACACTTAAGAAAGTACTGAACACAGAAGAAAAAGAAAAAAGAACAACAGCATTCTTCACAAGAGTACAGGCAAAAGATTAAAAACACACATGAACCAACTCCAAAATGCAAAGAAAGACAACAAACAAACAGGAACAACTCTGTAAGAACCTTATGACAGGCATCAACTCTTGCATTTCAATTATTAGCTTAAATGCGAATGGACTAAATACACCACTGAAAAGACATAGAATGGCAAAATGGATAAAATATCATCAGGCAACAATCTACTGCCTTCAAGAGACTCACCTCACTAGAAAGGACACCCACAGACTCAAAGTAAGAGGATGGGAAACAAACTTTCAGCGAATGTAATACAAAAGCAAGGAGGAGTAGCGATCTTAATTTCAGACAAATACCCTTCAAGCTATTAAAAATCAAAAAAGATACAGAATGCCACTACATAATGATAAAGCTCAATCCATCAACAGAAATATCTA
>NW_007126492.1:0-767 GCF_000164805.1 Carlito syrichta
AAAACAAAGCAGGTGGTATCACATTACCAGACTTCAAACTTTACTATAAAGCTACAATCATCAAAACAGCTTGGTATTGGTACAGGAACAGACATATAGACCAATGGAATAGAATCGAGATTCCAGAAGCAAAACCTCAATTTCTCAACCAACTCATCTTCCACAAAGCCTCCACCACCTACCACGGGGAGAGGAGAACATATTCAGTAAATGGTGCTGGGAAAACTGACTAACCACATGCAGAAGATTAAAACAGGACCCCTGTCTATCCCCATACACAAAAATTAACTCCAAATGGATCAGAGACCTAAATGTAAAACCTCAAACCATAAGAACCTTAGAAAATGAAGGACACACCCTCATGGAAATTGGAACTGGCATCCAATTCCTGAACAAAACCCGAAACCCACAGGTCATAAGAGAGAAGATAGACAAGTAGGACCTTATTAAACTGACAAGCTTCTGCAAAGCCAAAGAAAGCATCAAGGGAGCAGGGAGATAGCCTACAGACTAGGAACAAGTATTTGCCAACACCAGGTCTGACAAAGGCTTAACATCTTGGATCTACAAGGAACTCAAATGTGCTGAAAAGAAAAAAACCAAACAACCCCATTATAAAGTGGGCAGAAGATATGAACAGACACTTCACAAAGACATCTGAGCAGCCAACAGACACATGAAGAAATGTTCAACCTCACTAATCATCAGGGAGATGCAAATCAAACCACGCTGAGATACCACTTAACTCCAGTCAGATGGCATTATCA
>NW_007126493.1:0-457 GCF_000164805.1 Carlito syrichta
CAAACAACAACAACAAAAAAAACCCCTGCCCTCTTGTGGCAGGCGCTGTAATTTTTCCTCTAATCAGGTCTGTCCTGCAGAGCCACCTCTTTTTCACTCTTCTCAGGGAATAATGCAGGGAAGGACGAGGGACAGTGTAGGTGGGTGGGGCTGCAGGCCTCCCCTCCCACTCTCCTATGGTCAAGGAGATCTCTGGTGGGGAGGTACAGGACTGTCTCTTCCCCAGGTATGAACTCTTACTGGGGTGTCACAGTCAGACCTATCCTGGAATGGAGTTCTCCTATTGTGACTGATGTCCAGGCTCCACCTGTGTTTGTCCCTCCCAGTTGTGGTCCAGCTGTGTGGGTCTGACATTCAGAGGATTGCTGGGAAGGAGGGGGTTTGTGTCAGCCCAAGACTCACCACTGATCTCTTTGGAGTTCTTCCTCCTCCCTCCTGGCCACACGCTTTGTCTCAC
>NW_007126494.1:0-735 GCF_000164805.1 Carlito syrichta
ATGACAGGGGTGGTTGGAGAAAGAGGCTAAGAGGTTTCCACAGAATAGGTTATCCCATCCACTTGATTATTAAAACCCTCTTTGACATGGGGCACAAATATCTTCACAATTTTTTTTTCCCCATTCAGGGAGGTCTATCCACATACCTCTTCCTCCAATTTTTTAATCATTAATGTTCAATCATACTTCTTCCAAGTCAACCATCCAGTCAAACTATTTGGCAATAGCCCATGAATTGCATGCCTGTCTGTTTTCCCTTCCAAACAAAGTGCACAGCCAGCAGCACTTACCTACGTTCTGTCCACTGAAAAGATTTCCTTTCACTACTGCTCTTCAGGGACATACCAGGGAGAGGTTGTAGTGCTGCAACCATCTGCTTTCAGATGGTGATTGCATATCATGCAGAACCTGGCATATCTGTGAACTAGGCTTAAGTCTCCTCTTGCATTGTCAACAGATCAAAGGGAACTTCCGATAAGGTCACAAGTGGAGACTGAGAGAGAAGGCAGTAAAACAGAAATGGGATTTGTGACATTTGAACCACACTGGAATGGAAAGGCTGTCAAGATTTTTTTCTTTTTTTTTGAGTTGGAGTCTCACTCTGTCACCCAGACGGGAGTGCAGTGGCCAGGAGCAGCTCAATCTGCTGGGCTCTGGCGATCCTTCCATCTCAGCTTTCCAAGTAACTGGAACTACAGGCATGCACTACCACGCCCAGCTATTTTTGATTTATTG
>NW_007126495.1:0-450 GCF_000164805.1 Carlito syrichta
CAAGCTGTTTTGATGATTGTAGCTTTATAGTAAAGTTTGAAGTCTGGTAATGTGATACCACCTGCTTTGTTTTTTTTTTTTTTTTTTGTTTTTTGCTGAGGATTGTTCTGGTTATTCTTGGACGTTTGTGTTTCCATATGAATTCCTGTGTTGTCTTTTCCAGGTCTGAGAAGGATGTTGCTGGTAATTTGATGGGTATTGCATTGAATTTGTAGATTGCCTTAGGTAAGATGGTCATCTTCACAATGTTGATTCTTCCAATCCATGAGCATGGAATATTTTTCCACTTGTTCGTGTCATCTTTGATTTCTTTGAACAGTGTTTTGTAATTTTCATTGGAAAGGTCTTTCACGTCTCTGGTTAGGAAGATGCCAAGGTATTTCATTTTTTTTGTGGCTATTGTGAATCAAATTGTGTTTTTTATTTGGGTTTCTGTTTGTTTATGATTGG
>NW_007126496.1:0-749 GCF_000164805.1 Carlito syrichta
CTGTATTAATCTTTATGACTCTTAATAATCAGAAGAAGATAAAAGCAAGCCATTACTTTGAACAGTACTCTGATTTTTGCTGTTTGACATACACCTGTACCCTTTGTCAAACTGGCTGGTTGTTTCTCTAAACAGCCTATATCCATTATAATGTATTAAATATAAGAATTCATCTGTTTCTGATTACAACTGATGTGGCACAAAAATCTGTATCTTAATAGCATGTTTGTAGAACATATGAATTATATTACATAATTCTATAATCTTTAAGTGTGGGAAACACATAGATTTTTAAAAGTCCCTTTCTATAGGAGCCGAGGCTTTAGAAGGTTTGGGGAATATTATTCTTTTTCTCACAAACTTATTTGACCATGAAAAAGTCTTATTCCATGTAATATCTCATAGGACCGGTGTCCCTAATAACACATTTTGCAGAAGGTCAAACTGATGATTCTAAAATGTGCTGTCTTTTTGGCAATAATTCTAATGTTTATGTAATTGATAGTAATTTAGTATAATTTTGCAGAACTAAATAACTGTGTTTCATGTATACCTACAAAGCCTTTTTTGGAGATTGAAATTTTCAAGCTTAGCTTTCTTATAAAATGCCATTATTCTTGACTTCCTCTCCCTGACCCTCAGGGCCCAGTTCAATGTTAATTTGTTGTATATATTCTATGTGGCTTATCACTTCTATCTTCTTTGCCTCTGTCACTGTCACAATGCAGACTTCCAACAGTTTTTGCATA
>NW_007126497.1:0-823 GCF_000164805.1 Carlito syrichta
TTCACTCCAGTCTTGGCACCAGAGTGAGACTCCAACTCAAAAACAAAAAAGATATAAATCTTTAAATTATGAAACAAAACAGTATATAGGGGTGTCCCTCAAAATGTATACATATTGTAGGTATGGCATTTGCTCAAAAGGCGGCATTAATCAAATGAATGCCAGCATCACCACACAAAGGGCGAAAATGGAGAAATCACAGTTGAGCAAACAGCATGCTACACATTGCTACCATAATTCAATTCAACATCAGAAAGTAATATATAGATAACGTCTCTCAAAATGTGTACACATTTTTTTGGCACCCCACATAATAAATTACAGACTTCAGGAAATACATTTTAAGGCACTTCTGGAAGTCTTATGGTGTATGAGTTTGGACATACAGTTTCTGCAGATAAGCTTGTTATTTTTCTCCCTAATTACTATTTTTCTTCTATAATACTGAAAAGCATTGCTTGTAAGGGATTTCTAAAATGAATCTTTTCCCCCCAATTATTTATTCACTAACTCATTTTTCATTCTGACATGTCAGTTTCCTATATATAATCTCTAAAAGTTAAGTTTTTAATCCTAAAATAGTAGGTCATATTCCTAAAAAAAAAGGGATGTTATAAAATATCATCAGCTATTATCTGACATGCTTCTGTCTAAAATTCCAGGCTTACTTTAACTGACACATTTTTAAAATTTAAAATCAGAATACCTTCTAAAGAATAAAATCACTGTTCACTATTCACCCCATATATTTAATTATGCATAAATCTTCTAAGTTAGCAATCGTCACGCACATCATCCTTTCCTGCACACAGCAGGAAACTCT
>NW_007126498.1:0-453 GCF_000164805.1 Carlito syrichta
CTCAGGGTTCCACCTAGCCTTAAGCACCTGAGAAGTAAAAAGCAGCTATAGAGCCTTTAGAATGTATCTTGAATATACACATATAAAAAGGTAAAGAGTCCCTGAAGCATTTTCTGAATCAAAAAAACCAACATTGTTTCTTACCTCTCTGTTACACTTAACAGAAAAATGTCAGGTAAAACACTGAGAAGTTTTGTTTCCCAACTCAGAACACATAAGAATGACCACATTTTTCCAAGCATTGGCCAAATGTGTAGCAAAAGCTTAAAAGCTTGTTATAGAATGGGTGTCATTGATTCTTTTTCACATCTCTTAAGAGGTAAAATGCTATATGTGTCTAGTTACGTTTCATTCTAACTTATTTGATTAATAAAAACTGGCAAAAATAGTCAACTTACTGCATTATTTTGGTTTTCCTTCCTAATAATAATTGATATTGGCTGTATTTGTGTC
>NW_007126499.1:0-729 GCF_000164805.1 Carlito syrichta
CAAGACATTTCATTTTTATCTCTTTATAGTTGTCTCTGCCACTCACTATTCTCGGGTGAGGCTAATGAGACGTTGTTTGTGCTGTGATTTTTCTTTCCTAGAAGTTACCTTGTGAAGCTGAGTCTCTTTCACTCCCTCAGGGAGCCTCCTATCTTCTGCCCTTGGGTTTTGAAGTCATCCTCTCTGGGCATCCAATGCAGTGTCCCAATGCTTCCATGAAGCCTTCAAGCTACTCTGTATCTTCAAGCTTTTTTAAAAAATGCTTAATTTTATTTTAAAGATGTGTGATACAATTCAGGATTAGTATACAAATAGACATTGTGCAGGGAGAGTTTGGGTCTTCCTTTGGGTCACACTTTGCATGGTTTGAGATCAGGTACCCTTATTGATGTTGTGTCACCTCGCCCCACCCCAGCAGTTTTTCTCCTGTCTACTATTCAACATTTTCTTCCTAGTTTTCAGTCTACCCTTTTGAATTTTATTGTTTCTGAATTATCCCCAGGGGAATTCAAAAGTGCTTAAAATATCAAACCTGTTGGAGTAATGGCCTCTGATCCTGGTGGGATGCTCTGGGTCCTTTCAAATAACCTCCTGGAATAGAGGGCCTGAATACCCCTTGAATGGAAAGTTATGCATTAGGTTCTTCTACTGGTAAGAATAATGCCATTTTTTCTTAGTACTTCCATAAACACAGTGGTGGCTTCTTTCCAGACTGGCTGATGATCAATC
>NW_007126500.1:0-703 GCF_000164805.1 Carlito syrichta
ATTTTTCCCAAGAAAAACCAAAAAAAAAAAAAAATCACTCACAGGTGATCAGATAAATAGGGAGGATGGGCACAACGTGTAATACTATTTTTTTTCATTAATCAGTATTTTTTATTATGGTTTTGTGGGGTACAGTTAAGGGTTAGGTGTACAATGACGTTTCATTCAGGCACCCTGTAGATAAGAAGTGTTTTCCCATCCCCCAACAGATATTTGCTACTGTTAATCCCATCCCCCTCCCCCCCATAGTTTCCCAGTACCATCAGTCATTTTCTTATAGTATTGCATTGGATGTTCAAGGTCCATTATATGAGTGAGAACATGTGATATTCGGATTTTTGTTTTTGTGAGAGGTCACTCAGTATTATAGACTCTAGTTCCATCCAGGTTGCAGCGAAATTCATGATTTTGTTCTTTTTTATGGCTGCGTAGTATTCCATCGTGTATATGTACCACATTTTTTTAATCCAGTCCTCTTTTGATGGGCAGCATGGTTGTTTCCAGGTTCTTGCTATTGTGAACAATGCTGAGATAAACATACGTGTGCAGGTATCTTTTTTATAGAGTGATTTGTGTTCTTCACGGTATATTCCCAGTAGGGGGATTGCAGGGTCATATGGAAGGTCAATTTTTAGAGCTTTTAGGAATCGCCACACTGCTTTCCACAGAGGTTGCACTAGTTTACACTCCCACCAACAGTGTA
>NW_007126501.1:0-742 GCF_000164805.1 Carlito syrichta
AGGAGCGGCCACTGCACTCCAGTCTGGGTGACAGAGTGAGACTCCAACTCAAAAAAGAAAAAAAAGAAAAGAAAACCAGCTTTCCCATCACTGACCTGGGCACACAAGCCAGAAAAAAAACCCTCATCTTTGTCTCCTTCATTTCCTTCATTCAACAACCCAATTATTACTAAAGTCTCATTCTTCATCTCTGTGGCTGCTTCAAACCTGAAATGATGGCTAGATGTAAAGTGGAATTTTAATTGTCGAAAAAGGCAGATGGCTAAGAAAGTTGAACCAATGATAACGTGGAGTCCGTGAAAGCTTGTAGCCATAAAGAATGTTGAGCCATAAACCCGGTCATAGATAGTGAAAAATGTCTCAAAATATTCTGACGTTTGAAGTATAAAGTAGGCACCTAGAATAATAGTAATATGTAAGGCTTGGAATATTTGTTTTCGATTACCTTCTATGAGGCTGTGATGGGCTCAAGTAATTGAGATGCCTGAAGCTAATAGCATGGATGTGTTAAGTAGGAGAACTTCTACTACATATTTTGCTGTATCTCGGTGCTCTGGCCTGTCCCCTCTTCCTTCTCCTTCCCCCTGCTGTTCTCAGTCAGGCCCTCACCATCTATTGACTCACCTATTGCTCTAGACTTCTGACTTGTCTTCTGATTTTCACTCTTGCCTTCCTGAATCTATTCTCTATGTAACCTACAGAGAAATGTACAATTCAGATAGGCCCATACCATTCTGTTTGT
>NW_007126502.1:0-739 GCF_000164805.1 Carlito syrichta
TTCCCAGAGATCTGGAGATGAAGACCCAACCAAGTCCTTCCCAAGGTGTGAGAGATCCTACAGGGTCTGGCCTCTCACCTTTCTCTGGGTTCCAGCTGCCCTGGCCTCTGCCAGTTCCTGGAGTATGCTCTACTTCTACCTGCCATCATATACCAACTCTCTCTGCAGCCCTCAGCTCCAAAGTTCCTTCCTCCAAGAAACCTTTCCTGACTTCCCTAACCAGGACAAATTCAATCCTATCTTTCATTCCCTGAGTACTATACACCTTTCCTTCAGAGCAACTTAATATGTAGTCAGGTAATTATTCTAGTAATGTCTCAATTTCCATAAGGATGAGAATCAGGCCCTTTCATGCTCACCACTCCATACCTAGAACCAAGCACGCTACTGCTTGACTGAGAGAGGTGCTACAGAAAGAGGAGGGCAAATGCTCCACTGGACCACTTGCCTTCATCAAAGATGAACCTCCCAGTTCTATAAATGAAAAGTAAAAAAATGTAGGAAAGGAGAAACTCTCCAACTTACATAGGGCTGCTTAGAGCTTGGTACTATTCACATGTAGCCACTTGCCCTGATGTCACCCACTAGGAAGAGTCCTACAGAGTGCAGGGAGAGCCACTGCCACAGGAGCACAAAGCTAAACCTCCTCCAGACCAAAGGGCCTGGAGAAGTGAGCTGCAAACAAGTTGACAGCTGGCCACAGCAACGAGTCCTCTCTTGGCCCCAGCACAGTCCCAAG
>NW_007126503.1:0-741 GCF_000164805.1 Carlito syrichta
GAGCTCTGAACTTTTGAATTTCTGTAAATATTCTTGAACTTTGTTCTGGGGTTTGGTTAAGTGACCAATGAACATTTTGATCCTTCTGGGTGTTGCTTTCAGTCTTTATTCAGCAGGCTGGTAGCAGCATTTATCCTAGACCTGAGTATTTCCGACACTTCTGTGTATTCAGTGTCCCCTGAGCCTTGAGCTTTCACAGTTTGGGTGGTGGGAATAGGTACTCTTCCTGGTGATGTAATTTATGTGTCTTTTTTCTGCTATTCATCTTGGGCAGTTCTTTCTCTGGCCTGAGACGAGTTGTCACATGCACGCCTCAATCATATTCTGCAGAATATGTGAGGAGACAGATTTCCACCAGTCTCTGTTCCATTCCCTCCTCTCCTGTTGCTCATCCTGCAAGCTGGGCCTCACCATGTTCTCAGCCTCATTACTTCCATAGCCTCATTACTCAGCCTTATTACTTCCACCCCCTAGGGGTCCCTTCTTGTACCATGGCCTGGAAACCGTGTTAAGACAGTACACTGAGAATAATCACAGGGCCCACCTTGTTAGTTTCCTGTCTCTCATGCATCACCATCCTGCCATTGAAAATCAGTGTTCTATTACATATTTTGAGTATTTTTTCTTGGTGGTTTTATGGGGAAGCTAAAATCCAGTGCCTAGTACTCCATCTTGACTGGATGTAGAAGTCTCTCCCTTTCTCTTTCATCTCTGCCCATTTTGTTTTGTCTCTTCATTCTC
>NW_007126504.1:0-750 GCF_000164805.1 Carlito syrichta
ATTAAAATCAAAAAAGATACAGAAGGTCACTACATAATGATAAAAGGCTCAATCCATCAACAAGAAATATCTATCCTAAACATATATGCACCCAACATAGGTGCGCCAACTTTCATAAAGCAACTTCTAGGAAAACTAAAGAAAGATATTGACTCTAACACCATCATAACTAGGGACTTTAATACCCCACTCACAACCCTAGACAGATCATCAGGACAAAAAATCAGCAAAGAGATCCAGAACCTCAATGTGACTTTGGATCAAATGGACTTAATTGATACCTACAGAACACTCCATTCAAAGACCACAGAATACACATTCTACTCATCACCACATGGAACATATTCTAAGATCGACCACATACTCGGCCATAAAACAAGCATAAGCAAATTTAAAAGGACCGAAATTCTACCATGTACCTTCTCAGACCACAGTAGAATAATAATAAACATTGACAACAACAAAGTCCCCCAAAACCCACAAAGACATGGACACTAAACAGCATGATGCTAAACAACTCCTGGGAAAATGACGAAAGCAAAACAGAGATCAAAAGATACCTGGAAACAAATGAAAATGAAGAAACATCTTACCAAAATCTCTGG
Organism: Carlito syrichta; assembly: GCF_000164805.1. Lineage (NCBI taxonomy): Eukaryota > Metazoa > Chordata > Mammalia > Primates > Tarsiidae > Carlito > Carlito syrichta. The sequence goes on from NW_007126504.1 coordinate 606, forward strand.
GATGCCCTGAAAGCTGTAGTAAGAGGGGAATTTATATCCCTACAAACACACATGAAGAAAATGGAATGAACAAAAATTGACAACCTAACAAGCCACCTAAAGAAGCTGGAAAAGCAAGACCACAAAACCCTAATTTCAGCAGAGA
>NW_007126505.1:0-789 GCF_000164805.1 Carlito syrichta
ATCTTTCCCAGATATCCAATCCCTAAGAACTTATGCGGCCACTAAACCATCTCTACATGAAACACTTAAGAAAGTACTAAACACAGAAGAAAAGGAAAAAAGAACAACGTTCTTCACAAGAGTACAGGAAAAAGAATAAGATATACACGAACCAACCCCAAAACCAAAAGAAAGACAAAAAAAAAAGGAAAACAGGAAAAACCAAGTGGAATAACAACAACCCAATAAGAAGTCCATGATAGGGAGGAACTCACATTTCAATAATTAGTCTGAATGTGAATGGACTAAATGCACCACTGAAAAGACATAGAATGACAAAATGGATAAAATATCACCAGGCAACAATATACTGCCTTCAAGAGACCCATCTCACTAGAAAGGACATACACAGACTCAAAGTAAGAGGATGGGAAACAAATTTTCAGGCGAATGGAACACAAAAGAAAGGAGGAGTCGCGATCCTAATTTCAGACAAAATACCATTTAAGCTATCAAAAATTAAAAAAGATACAGAGGGCCACTACATAATGACAAAAGGTTCACTCCATCAATAAGAAATATCTATCCTAAACATATATGCACCCAACATAGGTGGGCCAACATTCATAAAGCAACTTCTAGGAAAACTAAAGAAAGACATTGACTCTAACACCATAATAACTGGGGACTTTAATACACCACTCACAACCCTAGACAGATCATCAGGACAAAAAATCAGCAAGGAGATCCAGAACCTCGAATGAGACTCTGGACAAATGACTTATTGATACCTATAGACACTCCATCCAA
>NW_007126506.1:0-599 GCF_000164805.1 Carlito syrichta
CACAGCACATGTGACTATTCCCAAAGTAAAATCATAGACTACTTTATATTTTATTCCATTTCATCCAGCAAAATTTTTTGAATGCCAGATACTGCAAAAAATTTCATAATTGCATCTAAGGTATGGTCGTTGATCTCACAGAACTGACCGTCTAATGAGAAATAAAACAAATATGGAAATTAATTACGTTATAAAATTGAATAAGATGAGCAAAACTGGAAAAACAGAAGTGCTTACCCTAAACTGTAAGACAAACTAAGCAGTGGCTGTTTATTCAAATATTTTCTCTAAATACTTAAGTGTTTATTTATATCATTTATTCTTACAATGCTGGGGTTGCCCTTTGTATTTTGTTTCCTGCTTTTTTAAAATTTGGCATATATCATAAAAGTTCTTTCATATCCTTAATTATGTTTAAAAATACTACTTGATGGCCAGAAGGTATTCTATCATATGGGAGACATTTAAACATTCTATTGTTGACTATTGAGTTTGCTTACTCACTGCTTCAAGCCTCAGCAGAAGTAAAGAAAAAAGATCAATAAACATTCATTTTTATTGTAAAGTATATTCAAACGTGTTTTTTACTACATGCATCA
>NW_007126507.1:0-710 GCF_000164805.1 Carlito syrichta
CATCAGAGTTGTCATCGTATTCCCCTTGATGTCCTGAATGCCATCAAAATATCTTTCTTTCAATATTTCCTCTATCTTTGGGTAAATAAAAAAGTCACTGGGGACAAGGTCAGCTGAGTAGGGAGGGTGTTTCGATACAGTTATTTGTTTACTGGCTAAAAACTCCCTCATTGTGTTGCGCAGGCTGGTGCACTGTCGTGATGCAAGAGCTCCTTCAAGACCATATTTGCACACACCTTTCTCATGCCAAGATCTTCCTGACTCTTTCTCTATTGATGTTTATTTGGTCTGCTATGCTTCTCACAGTCAGCCGGCGATTTTGACACACAGTTCAACCCACTTCTGTGATATTTTCACAAGTTCAGCTTGTTGCTGGCCATCCTGCCCTCTCTTCATCAGTGATGCTTTCTGTCCCTTGAGAAAAGATTTTAATCCATGTGTACACTGCCACTTTTTCATGGCATTATCCCCATGAAATTGGACTAACATGGCGCTAATTTCACTTCCACTCCTGCCAAGTTTAACAAGAAACTAAATGCTTGTTTGTCACTCTCATTCGAGCTCTGACAATTTCACGGTGGCACACCAAAGTGTGCGACAATAATGAACGCCCCTCACTCAGCAAGACACAGCCATGGGCCGACACAAACACGACTGTGAGACACTGATACACCAAGGTTATGAAACCTTGCCAGGTTGTTTGTACAAGG
>NW_007126508.1:0-302 GCF_000164805.1 Carlito syrichta
GCCGGGCTTGCTGCAGGTTCCGTTACGGGAGGCGGGGGGCGAGAGGCTGTCCCTCTTTCACCTGCCACCGGACTCGAAGTTTTCTGACAGTCGGATCATTCTCACATACAGGGAGCGTGACGGGTGGGGGACCGCAGGCTTCGTGGGTGTGTGGGGTTGTCTGCCAACTTGGTGCTAATTGGGAATCATCTGAGAAGCCAGCCGCCTACGCACCTCCTCCCCCCGTCCCTCCTCCCGCGGCCTCTCTCCCCGGCCCGCGGCCTCCGCCAGGCCACCTTCAAGGCTGGCGACTGCGCCCGGGG
>NW_007126509.1:0-777 GCF_000164805.1 Carlito syrichta
GGGGAGAATAATCTCTTTGTCATACTTCTGATGAGGAAGTCAAGATGCAAAAGAGATTATGACTTTCCCAAGATCCCACAAGACCAAACCATGACCCTGAAAACTGCAAGGTCATGTTCAATGTGCCACACAGTGCTGCCTCCAGGTTCCCAGGCTTTAAGTAGTGGGGAGTGGAAGTCAGAGGAGGAAGTCTGTTCTGGAGAGAGTGGAATGCAAGGAAACTGACCTCTCCAATCAGAGACAATGACCAAAGTAATTATTTAACCATTCAATGGAGCCATTTTCTAATAGGAGTTTACTGGAAAAAATAAATTACAGAGATACAATAAGAAAACACACACACACACACACACACTCATCCTCCCCCTCAAGATGATGTTTTTATATTTCTATATTTTTTCGAGCAAATGCATATTTTTTTCTAGCCTACAAATAGCATGATATAATTTTTGCAATCTTATCAAAAATCATATAATGTCAATTTTTGTAGAACCTGGATCATTAATTGCGCTTCTCCAGCCCTGAACTTCTTGGAAAGTATGTCAATCTGCACATTTATCAAGACCTGACCACTCTTTTTGTTTTTGAGTCAGAGTCTCACTCTGTCACCCAGGCTGGAGTGCAATGACATGATCATGGTGACCACAGCCTTGACATGTGGGGCTCATGTGATCCTTCTGCCTCAGCCTTCAAAATAGCTGGAACCACAGGTGCGCCACCTGTCTGGCTAATTTTTTTTTTAAGTTATTCGTAGCAACAAGGTCTTGCCAATTTGTC
>NW_007126510.1:0-733 GCF_000164805.1 Carlito syrichta
CCATTAAATGCAGAAAAAGCTTTTGATAAAATACAAACCCTCAAACATCTAGGCATAGATGGAACATGCCTCAAAATAGTAAGAGCTATCTATGATAAACCCACAGCCAGCATACTGGTGAACACACAGAAATTGGAAACACTTCCCCTGAAAACTGGAACAAGACAAGGATGCCCACTCACCCCTCTTGTTCAACATAGATTCGGAAGACCTAGCCAGAGCAATCAGACAAGAGAAGGAGATTAGGGATATCCAAATAGGAAAAGAGAAAGTCAAGTTATTCCTCTTTACAGACAACATGATTCTATAACTGAAAAATCAAAGAGAATCTGTCAAAAACCTACTTGCACTGATAAAGGACTTTGACAAAGTCTCAGGGTATAAAATAAACTTGCAAAAGACAATCGTATTTCTTTACACCAATAAATAAGCAACAGAAACCCAAATGAAAAGCATAATCCCATTCACAATAGCCACTGAAAAAAGAAATACCTTGGCATCATCCTAACCAGAGATGTGAAAACCTTTACCATGGAAACTACAAATACTGCTCAAAGAAATCAAAGATGACACAAACAAATGGAAAGATATTCCATGCACGTGGATTGGAAGAATCAACATTGTTAAGATGTCCATTCTACCTAAGGGCAATTTACAAATTTAAATCAGTACTCATCAACTTATCAGCAGCATTCTTCTCAGACCTGGAAGCAATAAAGGAATTCATATGGCA
>NW_007126511.1:0-735 GCF_000164805.1 Carlito syrichta
CTGAGTTTCCTCTTTTTTTTGATGAGAAAATATAGTTTATTTAAAAGTAAATTAGAGAGAGAGAGACGATTCACCTCCCCAAGGTGGGGGAGGTGGCCAAAGCCAGGAAGTGTGGCAACAGCCATAGCTCCAAGAACACATGGCCACACCAGGGTCTAGCAAGGCAATGGCTGTTTCCTCTTATTTTAAGCCCTATGGTACAGTTCCCTCTATCTTTTATAAGATGATCTATATTCTAGCGATCATTTCCTAATAGAATTTGAGATGGCTGACAATGCAAGTATGTCCTTTGAAACCTAAAACCAGGGTACGGGGGGAGAATCAAGTCCAGTTACAGGGCCAAGGCACCACACATGGCTGCACCTCTCTTAGGGGCACGAGTGGCTTACATCATAGCACAGCCCGTGTGACTGTGTCTTACCAGCACTTCCAAACACACTCTAAACTACAAGTCTGAGGACAGTGACTCTGTTGTTTATATTTGTGTCTACTGCAGAATATAGCATAGGACAATATACATTAAATTGAACAAATTATGCCCATTGCATCGTTATTTGGGAACAAACGTGTATATTATTAAATGTTTGAGAAAGTAGCTGAGCATCTTGTTTTGAGAATATTCCTTCTCATGGGGGCCCAGGGGTGTTGCTACACTGTCTCCTCCGCAGACACTAAACCATTCAACAGCATGAAATTCAGAAGTATCAAGTACTCTGTACCTAACTGGAGTACCTA
>NW_007126512.1:0-442 GCF_000164805.1 Carlito syrichta
TTGCACACAAAGAGGGTTGAAGGTCATGTGGTTGGGTGTGTGCAGCAGGGGGATGAACCAGGATGTGTTTTGGGTTTCACTTTGTAAAGATTGTTTTACTGTAAGTGTAGTCATTTTAAAAACAATTGGAGCAACTACATTATGCTCAAGCAGAATATTTGTCTAAAGTGGTCATCAGATTTTGCCTGAAGGGCATTGCTCTCGTATGTGTATGAATCCTACCAAAGGATTTTAGATAATTGTCCCTATTGCCCAGTGAGGAAGTGACAAAAGGCCTTTTCAATTGCAATGCAGTTATCGATAGCTGGAGTGGCCAGGCCTCTTTACAACATGTCTTCATTTCATAGTGAGATAAGTTATCATTACTCCCCTTATCTGTGATCCTATTAATCACTAAATTTCTCTTTCTGTGGATGAATGAGCATGTGATAAAGATTCTCCA
>NW_007126513.1:0-758 GCF_000164805.1 Carlito syrichta
CGAGTAATTGTCTCCACTCCAGGGAAACCTCAGTGATAACATCAATCTGACTTTTGCTTAACACTTACTGCTTACTTCTCACACATTCTCCACAACAAAGTTTCCTCTCCCAGAGGCAGTTCATTGGAGAATTTTTATCACATGCTCATTCATCTTCAGAAAGACAAATTTAGTGATTAACAGGATAACAGATAAGGCGAGAAATGATAAGTAATCCCACGATGAAATGAAGAGAGGATGTAAAGGTGATTGGCTACTCCAGCTATCATTAACTCCATTGAAAGTAAAAAGGCCTTTTGTCATTTCTTCACTGGGCAATAGGTCCAATTATCTAAAACCCTTGCCTAGAATTCAGACACACACTAGAGCAGGACCCTTCAGGCAAACTCTGATGATCACTTTTGACAAATGTTCTCCTTGAGCATAATGTAGTTACTCCAATGCTTTTAGAAATGACTACACTTACACTCAAACAGTCTTTACAAAATGAAACCCAAACACATCCCGGTCCCCACCCGACACACACACCCAGCCACACACACTCTCTGTGTGCAGTCAGGTTTCTTTTAGCCAATCTAAAACAGAGTGTAAGTTGGTAAATAAATATTTAATTCATGCAACCAAAACCGTGAAAGACCGAGCTCCAAATACAAAGTTTTGCATTCCTGAGATACACTATATAGATTAAAAAATCCACTTACAGCTATCCTTTAACGAAAGAAAATGGAAAACAAAAGAATTATTCACATGTATGCCTG
>NW_007126514.1:0-683 GCF_000164805.1 Carlito syrichta
GACTACATACTGTCTTAGTAAATGCAGTGCTCAAACCATCAACTGTCAGTAGGGAAAGAGAAGAAAATGCTCCCTGATGGAATTTTTCTGAGGTATTGCTGCTGCACAGAGACAGGCCAACCCAGGAGCAAGCCAGTGGGGAGCCAGCTGGGGATATCAAACCAAGGTTCACTCTGGGATCTGAGGTGTCCGGGGGAATATGCAAAGGAGCTTCCTGTGGTTAGACACTCTCACATAACTTCACACCCAGAATATCCTAGCACAAAGACCTGGAGATCAGCATTTGATTCTTATACTTACATAATGCCTCTCTCTGAAGAGCTTCTCACAGTTACCTTCATTTACTAAGTGCTTATTTACTGGGTGCCTACTATGTAACAGGCACCATGTTAGGTGCATCAGAATTAAAAGTGAAGAAGCAGCCCTACCCTCAAAGGGCTCTTGAACAGATTTAATACAGTGGAAGGGGGGAGCAGCAGAGTAGGGCACCTTCTTTCCCATTCCACTGGTAGAGAATCTAAGTCCCCAAAAGTGAAATAATTCAAAAGATCTACCCTTAAGCCATATACCTTACCTATAGACATTACAGTGGATCTTTAGAGAAACAACGATGCCAGTCTAAAAGTTATCCTCCAGGGCAGTTCTCTGCCATGTACAAAATCCTTCAAAGTCTAGAAATATGA
>NW_007126515.1:0-745 GCF_000164805.1 Carlito syrichta
TCCATCTTACCAAAATCTCCGGGATGACATGAAAACTGTAGTAAGAGGGGAACTCATATCTCTACAAACACACAAGAAGAAAATACAAGGATCACAAATAAACAACCTAACAAGTCACCTAAGGAAGATGGAAAAGCAAGACCACCAGAACCCTAACGAGCAGAAGAATCCAGATCACCAAAATAAAAGCCCAAATCCGGACATAGAAGACAAAAAGATAATACAAAAATAAATAAACCGGGCTCGGTGGCTCAGCCTGTAATCCTGCACCTTGGGAGGCTGAGGTGAGTGGACTGCCTGAGTTCACTGGTTTGAGAGCCACCTGGGCAACTTGACGAGACCTCATCTCTACAAAAAATCAAAAATCAGCTGGGGGTGGTAGCGTGCACCTGTAGTTCCAGCTACTTGGAAGGGTGAGGCAGAAGGATCGCTAGAGCCCAGCAGGTTGAGGCTGTGGTGGCCAGGAGCAGCCACTCTACTCCAGTCTGGGCGACAGAATGAGACTCCAAGTTGAATGAATGAAATAATGAATGAATAAATGAATGAATGAAACCAAAAGCTAGTTCTTTGAAAGGATAAACAAGATCAATGGTCCTCTTGCTAGACTGACCAAGAAAAAGAGAGAAAAAGCTCAAATGACACAACCAAGAGACACAAAAGATGATGTCACATCTGACCCTGAAGAAATACAAAACATCATTAGAGACTACTAAGTACACTTGTATGGAAACAAATTTGAAAACGT
>NW_007126516.1:0-604 GCF_000164805.1 Carlito syrichta
CTGCCCCATCCATCTCCAGAACTTTCTTCATCTTTCCCCACTGGAAGTCAGTCTATACTTGTTAAACATGAACTTCCTGTTCTTTTCCCTGCATCCCTTGTAGCCATCACTCTACTTTGATTGTTCCCTATGAATTTGATCCTTTAAATACCTCATATAAGTGACTATATTTATCCTTTTTGCTTGGCTTCTTTGATTTCTTTTTTTCTTCTTCTTTTTTTTTTTTAGTTGGAGTCTCACTCTGTCGCCCAGACTGGAGTGCAGTGGCCGCTCCCGGCCACTGCAGCCTTGACCTGCTGGGGATCTGGTGACCCTTCTGCCTCAGCCTTCCAAGTAACTGGAACTACAGGTGTGCACTACCACACCCGGCTAATTTTTTTGAGTTATTGTAGAGATGAGGTCTCACCAAGTTGCCCAGGTAAGTCTTGAACCCATGGGCTCAGGCAATCCACTCACCTCAGTCTCCCAAGATGTGGGATTACAGGCTGAGCCACCGAGCCTGGCTTCTTTGATTTCACATATGACTCAAGGTTCATCCATGTTGGAGCATGTGTCAAAATTTCACTTATTCTGTGTGTATGTATGTGTGTTTGGGTCTCACTCT
>NW_007126517.1:0-722 GCF_000164805.1 Carlito syrichta
ATTCCTTAGGGGGTTTCAAAAATAATAATGTCTGTGCTTTACCTCAAGAGGTTCTGATTTAATTGGTCTGGTATGACCTAGGCATTGAGGTATTTTATAGCTTCCCAGGTGATTTTAATGGTCAGTCAGGGTTGAGAATTACTCTAGAGCAAGCTTCCATCCTAAATTACTTTTTCAGACCTAACCATCTCTTTTCATACAAAATATTTTGCCATGTTTCCATTCCTATTCTTAAATGAAATGTATATGAATATTATTACTTATATATAGTCTTAACTGCAACATAAAAGAAAAATAACATAAAACTAATTTATAATAATTTGCATTTCAAATATTTTAGTTTGTGGGTCTGACCACACACAGGGAAGCAGGCAGAAACTTGCATGAATTATTATACATGTGACAGTTGCCAGTGTAGATTGACCTAGGTGTGTTGAATTGGCAACCCCCAAACCATGAGTGGCATGAGTGTCAGTGATGTGATTGCCTAAAAAGAACAGATCTTGGAAAAGTTTCTAACAAAATAATGAATAATTTTTCCTTTCTCTGAGCCCTGGTTGAAAGCCTGTACTTAGAAGGAGCAGTGACCTTATTCTAGTAGATACCATGATGCCCCACTAAGATGCCCTCCCCAAGTCTGAAGCACTGTCTCCCCAGTTGTTGAGAGGGCTGATAGCTGATGGCACTTAGCTGATTGTCTTTGGGATTTGCCTTTGAGTGAA
>NW_007126518.1:0-769 GCF_000164805.1 Carlito syrichta
CCAAATAAAAAACACCTCAGGCCTTAGAATTGAACATAGCTGATTTCAAATACTGCTCTGCCACATAAAAACCAGAAATAGTTGCTTCTCTGAACCTCAGTTACTTTATCTCTAAAAGATAGATAATGAAGGTTTTCTCCATCATAGGTTCATGACAACCAATGAGATAATAAACACCATTAACACTGGCGTTTGGGTGTGTTCAGTCAGTGTTAGTTGTCTGTTTGTAACAATGTTATTTGTGTTGCTTTGTTTACAGAAACCACTTTCTTAATCTGTTTTCTGTTAGTAATGTTTATTGACATTTTGTGTTGCTTATGAACGTATAATGCAAATTGACCTTTATTTACTTTTATTAATGATCACTTTTGTTTCTGAAAACGCACAGTGACACATTCTTTTAGCTCCGATTTTCTTTTTCTTTCTTCCTGCCTTCCTTTCCTCCCTCACCTCTCCCTCCCTCCTTTCTCATAAAGGTCTCACTCTGTCACCCAGGTTGGAGTGCAATAGCATGATCATGACTCATTTGTAACCTCCAGGTTAAGGCTGTCCTTCTGCCTCAGCGTCCTGAATAGCTGGAACTACAGGTGTGCACCACCACATCTGGTTAATCTTTTTTGATGTTTTGTAGAGACAAGATCTCACTATGTTGTCTGGGCTGGTCTTGAACTTCTGGGCTCTAGCAATCCTCCCATCTGGGCCTCCCAAAGTGCTGGGATTAGAGGCATGAGCCACCACGCCTGGCCCAAATTTTCTTTAAATACATAAC
>NW_007126519.1:0-638 GCF_000164805.1 Carlito syrichta
AGTAGTTCAGCGTGTAGGTACTGCTGTAGCAGAGAGTTCACAGAAGTGAATGGGATGAGATAGAGCTGGAGAGGTCAGCAAAGACTGGATGTGCTGATGGGCCAGTGTCAAAAACTCAGGGCCTAGACTGGCCATGGTGGCTTACACCTGTAATCCCAGCACCCTGGGAGGCCAAGGCAGGAGTTGGAAACCAGTCTGGATAACATAGTGAAATTAAAAAAAAAATTAGCTGACTGCACCACTGCACTCCAACCTAGGCAACAGAGTGGGACTCCATCTCTAAAAACAGACCAAAAAATTCCATTGCCTAAAAAGAGTGATTGGGACTGTGGAACTGGATGTCAAATCTAGTTATGAGGGAGCATAGACTTCGTCTAACCTCTAGACTCATCTCCCTGAAATTTTTGCTGATCTTCAAGTTTTTATTTTATTTATTTATTTATTTGAGTTGGAGTCTCACTGTGTCGCCCAGACTGAAGTGCAGTGGCATGCTTCCGGCCACTGCGGCCTCAACCTGCTGGGCTCCAGCGATCCTTCCACCACAGCCTTCCAAGTAGCTGGAACTACAGGCACTCGCTACCACTACTGGCTAATATTTTTGATTTAGGTAAAGATGAGGTCTCACCAAGTTGCCCAGG
>NW_007126520.1:0-756 GCF_000164805.1 Carlito syrichta
CAGGATACTAGTGTCAGAACTCTGACAATCACGTATCTCAGTGATTTTTCAAATTTATATGTAGTCAAAAAATCCTTTGTTCAAACATCACCTTATCTGGAAATGAAATGTGTAAAGTGAGGAAATGGCAGTAGCTCTGATTAAGGGACAAGAGATATGGTTGCTAGATGTGACTTCTGAGCTTCCAAGGAACATCTGAGGGCTTAACCATCTGCCTCCTCCACCCACAGAAGGACCTGGTGCATGTGAAAGGTAGAGCAGGCTAAGGTCAAGGTCTGAGTTTTAGTTCAGACTTGGTCTTTACTTGCTCCATAGCATGAGCTACAGCAGAAATGCAGAATCATCTTTGTGAGTCTTATTCCAATCCTATGGCCATGACCTCAGGCAGTTTCTTGATACTCCTCTGACACATTCAATCCTATTCTGCTCCTCCTCAGACACATTTGACACATTTGATAGTTCTTCATTGCCCAGAGAAAAAACCTGAGTTCATTGCTATGCCACTAAAATCCACACTGGTTAGGCCTCTGTGTCCCTTGAGTGCACTCCTTGATAAATCCTGCACTGCAGCCTGGTCACCATACTCAGTGTCTCCTGAAATTCATATTTTACTCACATTCTCTATCTATCAAAATCCAAGTTAACTTTCAAAGTCTGGTTCAAGTCATTGTACTCTATCCTCATTGTCAGAATAAATCACTTCCTCCTTTGACTTCTGAAGTCTTAATCCCTTGTATCAGAAGGATCTATTCAGGA
>NW_007126521.1:0-843 GCF_000164805.1 Carlito syrichta
GCCAAGCATTCGAGATACTCCTACAGGAGTGGTTGGGACACCACGAGGGGATGTTTCTGGTCGCTGACAAACCAGTAGGCAAACCAGTCACTGAGGGCTGCTGATGTCTAGAGGGACCAATGCCAATGTCTGCTCAGTCCAGTGGTACTTTCTGCCCACCTCCTGGTCATGATTCCAGAGTGGCACTGCCCAACAGCAAGTGTGGTGACACTGGTCAGCACACATCCTCATGGCCCAGACCCAAGTCAGCCACCACAGCTTCTGGGGCCCTGGAAACATACCCTGATCAACTGAGACACTATATTTAAAATTGGATGTCATCATAACTACACTTAAATTTAATAGTCACACATGGTGATGACATTTTCAAAACATTGAATAAGCAGTTGAAGCAAATGCAAAAAAGAAAAAAAAAATTTCTGAACACTTGAATATCTAAACCTGAATTGTACCCCACACCTTTAAAATTAAAAAAAAATTAGAAAAGAAAAATGGCATTTACTCTGTTGTTAAAGAAACACTAGCTGGGCTCGGTGGCTCAGCCTGTAATCCCGTGCCTTTGGGAGGCTGAGGTGAGTGGATTGTCTGAGCCTGTGGGTTCGAGACCCACCTGGGCAGGGGAGACCTCATCTTTACAATAAATCAAAAAATCAGCAGGGCGTAGTAGAGCATGCCTGTAATTCCGGTTACTTGGAATGTCGAGGTGGAAGGATAGCCGGAGCCCAGCAGCCAAGGCTGCGGTGGCTGGGAGTGGCCACTGCACTCCAGGCTGGGTGACAGAGTGAGACTCCAACTCAAAAATAAAGAAATAAATAAACACTAATGAAACTTGTGACTTTTTAA
>NW_007126522.1:0-717 GCF_000164805.1 Carlito syrichta
CTCCAATGCTGATGCCTTGGTCTTGGACTTCTCAGCCTCCAAAAACGAAATGTAATTTTCTGTTCCTTATAAATTACCCAGTCTCAAGTGCCTTGATATAGCAGCACCAATAAACGAAGACAGTCCTTCATTTATTCTTCTTATATCCAATAACTTAATACTGTGACATAAATAAGAGAGAAAGAAAAGAGAGATATTGGTTAACACACACACACATGTGTTCAGAATAAAATAAGGAGGAAATACTCTGACAATTTCAGTCCTGGTTTCTGTTACTGGTCACATAATCATAGCTGCCATTTGGAACTACCTTTGTTTGCTGCTCATTCTGTATTCCCTTTCTCTTCAGCAGGAACTCCAGCTGGTTGTGGTTCTTCACCTTACAGGGTGATCCAAACCCAATCTTTGTTTCTGAAAGGACTGGGCCTGGGTTGGATTTAGTTTTGCACTGAACTTAATTCTAGAACATGGGGATAGTAAGAGACACTCTGAGAGATCTCCTGTATTCCAGATGTACTCTTTTTTGTTTTGTTTTGTTTTTGTTTCTGTTTCTGTTTTTTGAGTTGGAGTCTCACTCTGTCACCCAGACTAGAGTACAGTAGCTGCTCCTGGCCACCGCAGCCTCGACCTGCTGGGCTCTGGTGATCCTTCCACCTCAGTCTTACAAGTAGCTGGAACTACAGGCATGCACTACCACACCCGGCTAATTTTGTGATT
>NW_007126523.1:0-584 GCF_000164805.1 Carlito syrichta
GAGCTCCTCAGCCATTGCCAGCTGCGAACCTGAGTCCTGAGCATGGGATGTGTGCACAGTTCGGTCTTGTCCTCATCGTCTTTGTTGTTCTGGTCGCCATCATGTGGATGTCAATTCTCTCCAAATCAATCTCATTGTCGTCCTTGGCCTTCTCTGGGTCACTGCTTCATTGGTGTCACTGCTAAAGAGGGCACAGTCCTCCTGGTCCTTGCTGCTCACATCCCACGTCACCTTGCTCTTCTTCTTGAGGCACCAGCGTGCGTTGGGGAACCAGGTGGAGACATGCGTGAGGGTCATCTTGGTGATGATGCCTAGCATCACCTTCTCGTCCTTGGTGGAGTAGCATTTCTTGCAGTGTTCCTTCAGTGAGGCCTTGAGTATGCTGTTGCTCTTGTGTGTGCGTTCTTGGACCACCCGGGGGTCCCCATACTGGAACTGGCCATAGAGGTTATAGGCAGGTGCATTGTGCATGACAAAGGTGGCCTGGTCACCCTGGGGTTGTCCTCGAGTTCATACTTGGAGTCCTGCAGCAACCCCGCAGGGCCCAGCATCCAGAGGGAGGAGGGAGGTGTGAGAGAGAAAGA
>NW_007126524.1:0-420 GCF_000164805.1 Carlito syrichta
CATTTTGTTTCTTGCAATGAGAAAATAAAGGCAGTATCTCAGTGTGGTTTTGATTTGCATCTCCCTGATGATCAGTGAGGTTGAACATTTCTTCATGTGTTTGTTGGCTGCTCGGATGTCTTCTTTTGTGAAGTGTCCGTTCATATCTTTTGTCCATTTTATAATGGGGTTGTTTGTTTTCTTCTTTTCAGTACGTTTCAGTTCCTTGTAGATCCAGGATGTTAAGCCTTTGTCCCACGGGTTCAAGACCCACCTGGGCAACTTGGCGAGACCTCATCTCTACAATAAATCAAAAAATAAGCCGGGCGTGGTAGCACACGCCTGCAGTTCCAGCTACTTGGAAGACTGAGGTGGAAGGATCGCTGGAGCCCAGCAGGTCGAGGCTGGAGTGGCTGGGAGCGACCACTGCACTACAGTCTG
>NW_007126525.1:0-694 GCF_000164805.1 Carlito syrichta
CATCTTAGAATATGTTCCATGTGGTGATGAGTAGAATGTGTATTCTGTGGTCTTTGGATGGAGTGTTCTATAGGTATCAATTAAGTCCATTTGGTCCAGAGTCTCATTGAGGTTCCGGATCTCCTTGCTGATTTTTTGTCCTGATGATCTGTCTAAGGTTGTGAGTGGTGTATTAAAGTCCCCAGTTATTATGGTGTTAGAGTCAATGTCTTTCTTTAGTTTTCCTAGAAGTTGCTTTATGAATGTTGGTGCGCCTATGTTGGGTGCATATATGTTTAGGATAGATATTTCTTGTTGATGGAGTGAACCTTTTATCATTATGTAGTGGCCCTCTGTATCTTTTTTAATTTTTGATAGCTTAAATGGTATTTTGTCTGAAATTAGGATCGCGACTCCTCCTTTCTTTTGTGTTCCATTCGCCTGAAAATTTGTTTCCCATCCTCTTACTTTGAGTCTGTGTATGTCCTTTCTAGTGAGATGGGTCTCTTGAAGGCAGTATATTGTTGCCTGGTGATATTTTATCCATTTTGTCATTCTATGTCTTTTCAGTGGTGCGTTTAGTCCATTCACATTCAGACTAATTATTGAAATGTGAGAGTTCATCCCTATCATGGAGTTCTTATTGAGTTATTGTTCTTCCACTTGGTTTTTTCTTTTTTTTTTTTTTTTTGCCTTTCTTTGCTTTTGGGGTTGG
>NW_007126526.1:0-787 GCF_000164805.1 Carlito syrichta
GTCTTTCTCAGATGCTGCTGATGGCAGAGTCAAGTTCAGAAGAGTCCAAGAGACTTCTGCCCGTCTGTCTCCATCTATTAGCATTGCTGCAGACAAGTACCATGGGCAGAAAGGAGGGGCTTCAACAACAGAAATTCATTGTCTAACAGTTCTGGAGGCTCAAAGCCCAAGACCAAGGTGTTGGCATTGTTGATTCCTTCTGTGGTCTCTCTCCTTGACTTATAGACCAACCAGCTGCCTTCTTGTTATGTCCTTACATGACGTGTCCTCTGCACATGGATGTCCCTGGTATCTTTCTGTGAGTCCAGATGTCCTCTTTTTATTAGGACACCAGTCAGATTAAAGTCCATTCTAAAGGCCTCATTTTAACCTAATATCTTCTGCAAAGCCTTATATCCAAATATGGAGACATGATGGTATACTAGAGGTGGAAACTTCAACACATGAGCTTGGAGGGGTGCAAATCAAACCATGGCACCATCCATGACCATCCATGGCCACCCATGACCACCTGTATTCTGTCCACCCAGGCAACACCAGAGCTCACTCACTGGACCTACATTCATTGCTAACACTGCAATGTGTCCTTTATTTTGGGCCAAAAGTTCATAAAAGCTCTAGAGTTTCTCCTCTTCACTGTTAAACAAAAATGAAAATATGTCACATGTAGAATGATCTGTATCTATATATGATACAGATATACTGTATGCTAAAGCTTTTCAATTTTGCTTATTATAAAGTTAAATTTGCCACCTTGATACAGTTTATTCATCTATAAAATTAAAAC
>NW_007126527.1:0-775 GCF_000164805.1 Carlito syrichta
GATTCCACAATTATTTATTTTATCCCATTAGGGAATATTAGGCAAATATGTATAAAATAATATCTATAAAGCTGGGCTCGGTGGCTCAGCCTGTAATCCCGCACATTGGGAGGCTGAGATGAGCGAATTGCCTGAGCCTGCGGGTTCGAGACCCGCCTGGGCAACTAGGGGAGACCTCATCTCTATAACAAATCAAAAAATTAGCCGGGTGTGGTAGCGCACGCCTGTAGTAACAGCTACTTGAAAGGCTGAGGCAGAAGGATCGCCAGGCCCAGCAGGTTGAGGCTATGGTGGCCGGGAGCGGCCACTGCACTCTACTCTGGGCAACAGAGTGAGACTCTAACTCAAAAATAATAATAATAATAATAATAATATTTGTGTATTAATAATAATAGTAACATATTAGCTATCATTTGTTAAGCTCTTAGTTTGTGCCAGGCACTAAGCTAATTTATTAACAAGTATTTAATCCCCACAAGGGAGACTGGTACTATGATAACTCCCAGTTTTAGATGAGAAATTGAGACCCAGAGTTGTAACTTGAACCAGGTTACCTAACTAATAAGTCTGTGTGGCACATACACATACACAAACATACAACTTAATTTGTCCACCATTCACAGACAAATATGCAAATGTGTGAATAATGTATAACTTTCTTATAACATTAATCCATAATTTCCACAAATGACCTCCAACATTTTTGTCAGTATCATCAGAGAGAGAGAGAGAGTCAGAAAGCACAGTCTTGAGTACAGAAAACTGGCATATGGAA
>NW_007126528.1:0-589 GCF_000164805.1 Carlito syrichta
CAATCTATTCTTCTTTTGCCTAATCTAGGACTCATATTAACATGAGTTAAGTAAAGGTATTAAAATATTTTTGCATATTTTTAAAAGAATCATGTTAGATCTGGCTATATATATCTATTAAGGCCTTTACACTCTATCCAGAGTTTTGTTTCAGATAAAATGCAAAAAGGTATTTTAGATGAAGACATGCATCCCTTTGTAAAACATTAAACCAACTAAAATATTACAGCCACTCTTATGCTCTAGTAACATAATAGATCAATACAAAGTCTCTTACAGAATTAACCAGCCTCTTTTGAGAACAGTGATTGTCATAAATTTGCAACAAGATTCCTAGGCATGTGTGAATTTGAACTAGTTATGAAATATCTCTCTGTGCCTTGGTTTTCTCATCTGTAAAATATTCATATTTCCTACTTCATGGGGTTATGGAAAAGTATAAAATAATATGGTGTAAAAATCTCCAAACTACTCAATACAGATAAGCTGTCATGGTTGTCTCTTAACAATCCTCCACCCTATGGGCTTGTCCTATCAAACTACTTAAAATTCTTCCAGTATTCCCTTTTTACTCTTGCTTCTACATGTT
>NW_007126529.1:0-506 GCF_000164805.1 Carlito syrichta
ATTGCAGCAAACAACTGAATCAAATCAACTGAAATTTTAGTGATGAAAGATAAAACTCCATTTGTAAAACAATATAATTCAGGCTAGTGAGCCAGTACATATTGTCACAATTATGCTCATGTGCACCTTTGGGGTGACCTCAAGTCACAAGTCAATGTTTTCTCAAATGCTAAGGATTCCTGATTATAGCCTAAAATCATAGTACCACTAACACAGTGAGAAAATGTCAGAAACAGTACCAACACATTCTCCCATGTTGACTTGTCACTCCTGAAAAATTATACTTATTTCTTTTCCTTTTTTGTTTTTTTTTGTTTTTTTTTTTTGAGTTAGAGTCTCACTCTGTCGCCCAGACTGGAGTGCAGTGGCCACTCCCGGCCACCGCAGCCTTGACCCGCTGGGCTCCAGCGATCCTTCCACCTCAGCCTCCAAAGTAGCTGGAATTACAGGCATGCACTACCACGCCCGGCCGATTTTTTGATTTATTGTAGAGATGAAGTCTCGCC
>NW_007126530.1:0-644 GCF_000164805.1 Carlito syrichta
CTCCGGCGATCCTTCCACCTCAGCTTTCCGAGTAGCCAGAATTACAGGCACGCGCTACCACACCCAGCTGATTTTTTTGATTTATTGTAGAGATGAGGTCTCCCTGCCCAGGCGGGTCTCAAACCCACGGGCTCAGGCAATCCACTCACCTCAGCCTCTCAAACATACCAGATTGCAGGCTGAGCCACCAAGCCAGCTTTAGTTGCATTTCTATGGATAGCCAAGTGGCGCCAAGTCTGGCCCAGAACCTGCTCATCCTAAGTGATTGTCCTGCTTAGCATAGGTTGTCCTACTTAGTGTAGATGTTAAGATACACATAGTTTAGTCACTGTGATTAAACACATGCTTGTGTGATTTAACTCGGACATTAACATATCCTGTGTGTATGTTTTCCCCTTTGTGAGATTTTTGTCCTATATAAGAGGCATGCAGTAAAATAAATTTGCTCTCTCTTGTTCCTTGCTGTCTGAGAGGGAGTCCTCCCAATCCCACTGTTTCTCTGTCTCTTTCTTTTCTCATTCCCTCCCCCCAACTCAGACCCTGATTAGCGGAGGCTGGACCCCGCAGAGTGGTGTCCGAAAGGGGACCTGAGTACTGGGGATTGGCATTGCCTGAAGAGGACCCTCATGGAGGCTGGCGTTTTT
>NW_007126531.1:0-736 GCF_000164805.1 Carlito syrichta
CCTGAAAGCTCCAGATTGTATCTCTCTATTTGCCATAGACACTTCAAGTATCTGCTAGAATGCATGACCCAAGTGTCAGCCCAGCTTGTACAGCAGCCTGGGTCTGTGGCAAAGCCTTCTCATATTCTGGACTCCTAAAAACTAATAGATCTTTTCAATCACTTGGAAAGTGAGTCGTAATGACATATCCAGAAGAGAAATGAATTTCCTTCAAAATCCAAAAAGGCCCACATAACTAATGGGATGCTTTTTTGCTGTTGCTATTGTTGGAAGGACCAGATTCAACAATTTATCCATCACCTTAAAATGAATGTCTCAACCTGCTCATTGCCACTAGAATTCTAGAAATGTCACTGAGGTAGACAGTTCCAGAATTTTTGTTGAATATATTTTGTTCATATATCCATTCACCAAATGTCAACAGTGTCAACAAGCAGTGTGATATTTTATGGGGAGAAAAGGAAATCAAGATCCTTGCAAATTAAATAATGACGCAGAGCTAGAAAGATGTTATATTGTTGAGACAGGACAGTGAAATTATATTGCTAGCCTTATCAGTTTAACGTAAACTATTTCTAGTGGACCTTATTGACAAGAACAGAAGAGAAGACATTTGCCAGAACAGATTAACTTGTGCAGTCAATAAAGTTAACTTGTCCTTCCACCTCAGCCTTTCAAGTAGCTGGAACTATAGTCATGCAATTCTATGCCCAACTATTTTTCTTTTTGGGGGGCT
>NW_007126532.1:0-647 GCF_000164805.1 Carlito syrichta
TATTTGTTTACTATGTTAAATCAATATTTCTGCTTGTATTTCTGTGTACATTATCAAAATTATTTTGCTTTGAAAATACAGATTATGTGTTTTGTTACAATAAAAAGACATTTCTAGATACATACTTATTGTAAAAAGTTTGGAGAATCTTTTTTTCTTCATTTTTGGGGTTGGAGAATTTCTAGTCTTTGAAATTTCCTTAATATCAAATAGGTATTTTAATACAAATGTAGACAAATTCAGAAACCACATGAGATGCATTTATTCATATTAGTTTCAGAAAGTGGGGTGGGTGTGAGGGCTGAGTGTTTAAAATGTTGTTACCTAAATATGCAAACTCTGTGACTAAAAAATCTATGAAGAGGTAAGTTACACAATCACACATAAAACTTTCCCATATGCTTAGCCAGTGTATACATAGTAGTGTCAAAATGATCATTAAATTCAACTCAATTCAAGAGATATAACCTTCTGAATTCTGAGCATTGGGCTAGCTATTTGATTAAGTTTTGGATTTCAATCTCTTGCTTTGGCAGTGTGTAAGAAAAGCTTAACCTAATCTCATCCTGATCAATGTAAATATAATCACTTCTCCTATATCTAGCATATTAGATCAAATTATTTGTTTCTGAAATAATACTGTTAAA
>NW_007126533.1:0-762 GCF_000164805.1 Carlito syrichta
CGCGGAACTCTTTGAAAACATAAAGCGTTTCTGGGTTTGAAGAGTTTGCATTATTTTTTAAATTTCCACTTTGATTTCTGAAAAATGGAGTCACTTTCCTCACAAGTGGATACAATATGTATGTCAGATGCCAGAATCTCCGTGGGACCACTAAAAATGTTAGGTTGAGAATCCTGGTAGGGGACTTTAAAATGTTAGATCAGACCCACCGGTGTTGTGGTGCGCAATCCAGTGACTCTTGAAAGATGCAAAGAATTGTACAGAAGTTAGATAGCATGATATAGTTTTTTAGAAAGTAAATTAGAGAGAAGAGAGAGGAGATTCACCTCCCCGATGTAGGAGAGGAGGTCAAAATTAGGAAACATGGCTACAATCGCTCAGAGAGACGTGACCAGACTGTAGCTTAGCAAAGGAAGATTCACTGCTGTGTAAAGTTGAGTGTCTTTTAAACATTCCCTTTGAGAACAGCACCCCTGCTTCCCAGGTTCTGCCGGCTGCTTCTCCTCCTCCTCCTCCTCTTCCTTCCCTCTGGGGAGCCTGAGAGCGATCGGGTTCCACACGGGAGATTCTTCTGGGACTCTGCTCTCCACAGATTCTTTCCTCGAGTCATTCTTCCACCCGGCTAGCCCTGCTTCCTCCGCCCTAGCTGGGCATCGACGAGACGAGAGAAGATCAGGCCATGTCACTGTTCCCCGGGGCCCATGTGGGACTTTCTACGGGGACCTGAAGTCACGTATTCTGGTCCTGCCCTTTGGCTTCCTG
>NW_007126534.1:0-703 GCF_000164805.1 Carlito syrichta
TATACATCATTAAATTGAAAGGCCAGGTGCAGTGGATCAGCTTGTAATCCCAGCAACTTGGGAGGCAGAGGTGAGAGGATTGACTGAGCTCACATATTCAAGACCTTTCTGAACAACTTGGCAAGGCCTCATCTCTACAATAAGTCAAAAAAATTAGCTGGGTGTGGTGGCACTTGGTTGTAGTTCCAGGTACTGGAAGCCTGAAGTGGAAGGATCACCTGAGCCTAGCTGGTTGAGACTGCAGTGATCGTGAGCATGCCACTGCATTCCAGCTTGGGTGACAGTGAGAGCCCAACTCAAAAATCAACAAAAGATTGAAAATCCAAGAAGTCATTTACGGCAAGATGGCGACTGCATAGATGGATCCCTGAGATTCTCCGAACGTGAGTTTCCCAAAAAGACTATTACTTTTCTTCCCGCACCCCCCGCCCACCTCCACCTGCACTGGTACAAGACTTGGGCACTTTTGGTCCCACGCAGGGCCAGACATCACCGCCCGACTGCAGCTGCTCCACTATATGTGATTCTGGCTGGCTGGGGAATTCCAAATCCCAGATCACAACTCCATCCCTGGCCACAACGTGGAGACCAGCACCCAGCACGAAGCTGCCGGTCATGCAGGGAGGCTCTGAGTGCCCGCCCCTTAGAGATACTGGTCCCATTTCTGGCTAAGTGCCCTGGGAGGGACACAGAGCCACCACTG
>NW_007126535.1:0-619 GCF_000164805.1 Carlito syrichta
GCGGAGGCAGGCTGCGGTGGTCAGCCTGGAACAGTCAGGCCCTCCACCTCCCTGCCTGGCGTCCCTGCCATCTGGGCAATGGAGAAAGGTCATTTTGAAAGGTTGGCGACCAGGCCCGTTGCATCCTGGTGGTGAGTCTGTGCACCCAGTGCTGGGAAAATGGCCTCCCCAAGGAACTTCTTCCTCTTCACTGGGGACTTCAAGATGTCAGAGCTTCAAAACTAGAGAATTATTTTGGAAGAAAGGAAACTGTGGACACTGTTGAATTTGTTTGATCTTGCCCTTATGTAAATATGCCCCAGGGATAGGAGGTGGGAGGGTAAGAGACTAACCCAGAGCTTGGGGAGAGAATAAAGAAACTGTCTTTTTCAGTCATAACAAGTTCCTCTCATTTAGAGAACTGCCAAATCATAACACATTTTCCATAAAGTCTTAAAACCAGTTTAAAAATCAACTGGGCTCAAAGACTGGCAGTTCACGGATGCACCTCCTCTGCCACCCACACCCGAGTGCTCTGAAGATCCGATTGCCTCCTGGGGGCCCAAACCTGTTAGTCCCAGCTTGCTGACTGTCCGAGCTTTCCTGCGGGCGAGTCCCAGTCACCTCTTCCTCCAAGCTT
>NW_007126536.1:0-686 GCF_000164805.1 Carlito syrichta
CAGTTCAGGACTACCATCCATGGGAAAGTTTGGAAGCAAGATTTAATGTTAAATTTTGATTTTAAAATGTATTCTACTTTAGTTTCTATGGGTAATGATCTATCAAGATTCATAAACAATTTTATGCTAACATATGTTTTTATTCTGACATGGCTATTGAATTTGACCTATGAATTATTTCTATGCATATTTTAATATTATTCCATTTTGTTTTAGAGTGCTAGACTGTATCTAGGAAAACCCGTTTAGATCCAAAATAACATTTTTTTCTAATTTCAAAAAAAATTAGCTTCCATTTTAAAAATGTAATCTGAATTTAAATGAAAACCCTAATTTAGAATTCAGTTCCATTCTTTAACTAGCTGAAAGAAATCTTAGGGAAAATATTGAACCAAATTGCCAGTAATTTGCATTAAAGAGGATGAAACTGAATTTTTTGTTTGTCAGTAGACATGACAGTGTTTCATTAAAGTTAAGCAGTAGAGAGCTCTGATTTTAATTTAGTCAAGGTTATGTCTTTACATAGAAGTTTTGTCGAAATACCTGGGGTTGACAATAATGTTCAAGGTGCTGTATAAATCTGGATGAAATTACTCATGTACTGTCTTATTTAATAATATTGGTTCAACTGTCTTACAAGCAAGAGTCTTTTTATCAATAAGTCTTTGTTATATACATCTCATTTG
>NW_007126537.1:0-782 GCF_000164805.1 Carlito syrichta
CATCAGCTGAGGATACTAGTGTCAGAACTCTGACAATCACGTATCTCAGTGATTTTTCAAATTTATATGTAGTCAAAAAATCCTTTGTTCAAACATCACCTTATCTGGAAATGAAATGTGTAAAGTGAGGAAATGGCAGTAGCTCTGATTAAGGGACAAGAGATATGGTTGCTAGATGTGACTTCTGAGCTTCCAAGGAACATCTGAGGGCTTAACCATCTGCCTCCTCCACCCACAGAAGGACCTGGTGCATGTGAAAGGTAGAGCAGGCTAAGGTCAAGGTCTGAGTTTTAGTTCAGACTTGGTCTTTACTTGCTCCATAGCATGAGCTACAGCAGAAATGCAGAATCATCTTTGTGAGTCTTATTCCAATCCTATGGCCATGACCTCAGGCAGTTTCTTGATACTCCTCTGACACATTCAATCCTATTCTGCTCCTCCTCAGACACATTTGACACATTTGATAGTTCTTCATTGCCCAGAGAAAAAACCTGAGTTCATTGCTATGCCACTAAAATCCACACTGGTTAGGCCTCTGTGTCCCTTGAGTGCACTCCTTGATAAATCCTGCACTGCAGCCTGGTCACCATACTCAGTGTCTCCTGAAATTCATATTTTACTCACATTCTCTATCTATAAAAATCCAAGTTAACTTTCAAAGTCTGGTTCAAGTCATTGTACTCTATCCTCATTGTCAGAATAAATCACTTCCTCCTTTGACTTCTGAAGTCTTAATCCCTTGTATCAGTAAGGATCTATTCAGGAGACAGAAACCATACCAC
>NW_007126538.1:0-757 GCF_000164805.1 Carlito syrichta
ATTCACTGTGAAGACCTGGAAGAGTTCCCAGAGCTCAAAAGTGCAAAAGTGTGTGAGGCCCCTCTGGCTGGTTCCCTTGGAGTGTTTAAAGTCTCAGAGTTGCCCACAGGGAGCCTCCAGCAATAAACTCAGTTTTTCCCACCCTGGCCACCCAGGCACTAGCCCCCGAAAAGGTCTCTGATAGTGGGTTTCTGCTCAGGCAAGTATTAAATCTGTATATGTGTATAATTTCAGGGACTCTAGTTTTCCCTGTGATCTGACTTAGAGCTGGATCTAAGAAGAATCCATTTTTCATTTTGTTGAGATTTTAACTTGTTAGAATAAAGTGGCACTTCTACACTTCTTATATGCTGGAGCAAAAATGCAAGTCTAGGGTATATTTTTATTTAAAAATATATGCAATGTTTGTGATATTTTTATTCATCTTTTTAAAAAGTGGAAACAAAGATAATATTTATTGATGTCTGAAAATTACCTTTTGTAAATCAGATGAATGAAAATGCAAAGTTGATAGAATTTCATAATACTTAACTGAGGTAGCACAAGAGTGAAACCATTACATGGAGTGTCTTTGAAAGTGAATTGGTTTGGACATAGTTTCTTCAAAATTTTAGAAAGACACAACATGTGTTTCTATATGCACATATGCAAGTTTCATATATACATGTGTGTGTATGTGTATCTCACAACTAGGGACTTTGTGTTACACAGACATTGCAGCAAATTTATGAAAAAAGTTTGCGCACAGGAACACTTA
>NW_007126539.1:0-798 GCF_000164805.1 Carlito syrichta
ATGTTTAATATTAGAAATTCTTTGGTATTTATTTAGAGGTTTGGTGATATTTCTCTGCCCAGAAATATGCTCTAGGAACTTAATATTTCTTGTTTATATCAATTAGCCTGTGGTAAAGTTGTTTTTATTATAAATCATTTCACTTAAAGTAGCAGTGTCCAAGGACCTATTGACAATGTTAAGTAAAGACTGGTTTTACTGCGAAAGAAAACAGGTATTCCAACACAAACTAGTATAAATATTTATGGGACCATTAGTCACAATACTGAAAAGTTGGAAACAGCCTGAGTGTCCATCAAGAGACGAATAGATAAACAAAATGTGATGTATCAGAAACACATATTATTTATACCTAAATAAGGAAGAATATAGTAAAATGATGCAGCCACTTTGTAAAACAATATGGCCACTAATCTATGTAGATTGAACATGGAGTTCACATATGACCCAGTAATTCCACTTCTGTTATCTATCTCAAAGGAACTGAAAGCAGGTACTCATACAGACATTTGTACTCCTGTGTCCGTTACAATCGCCAAAAGGTGAAAGCAGCCAAAGTGTCCATCAACAGGTGAATAAACAAACATAGTGTTGTCCATCCATCCAATGCATGTGTATACCCTGAAACTAAAATAAAAATGAAAAAAAAGAAAACCCAAAAAACCAAAAAACTCTGAAAATCTCACAATAATTAGAAAACAAAAAAGAAAGAATTGCTAGCCAAACCTTAACACTTGAAATGAATTAGCTGTAATAATACTTTATGAATATGATGAGAACTCATACATTCTGGCATGT
>NW_007126540.1:0-524 GCF_000164805.1 Carlito syrichta
GGGTCACTGGGGGGCTGACGTGGGGAGTCCTGGGTGTCCTTTTCCAGGGCGGCGCCAAAAGGGGTGGCGGAGCCAGAGTTGAAAAGCCGGGGTGCAACCGGCAGGTGGCGCCGTTCTCGGGGCGTCAGGTCTCCCATCCAAGGGCTCGGCGGCAGCGTCCCTGCTTAGCTTCCCAGCCGGTGGGGCATCCTGCGCCTGCGCGCCATGAAGCGCCCCGCCGCCCGGGTCGCCGAGGGCGCGCCTTCAAGGGCCGGCTCCGCGGAGTGCCCCACAGGGCCCCCGGAGGCCCGTCGGCAGGGCGCCGGGAGAGACGGGCGTGCGGGCCATGCAGTGGGAGAGCGGAAGCCGAGCCCTTCGTGACACAGACACCCTCCCGCTTGTCAGCCGGCGGCCGGATCACCTAGCCCGCAGCCCGCCCCACCCAAAAAGGCACACACGTGCACACGCACGCTCTCAGGCACGCCCGCCGAGACTCGGACGGCGAACCCTCCCCTGGGAGAGAGACAGATAGAGAGGACAAAGCA
>NW_007126541.1:0-501 GCF_000164805.1 Carlito syrichta
CTGGAAGAAGTTCTTTTGCAAAGTATTCACTGGGCAAGCCTGTATTAACCAATAAGCACCTGATACGTTTCCCCCCAACCCCCCCTGCCCACAGCAGTCACTAGAGTTGCTTGGACAGCAGCCAGTGTAGGTGTCACCTTAGAAGTTACTGGAGACCCCTACCCCCAAGCAGAAAGCAGTGCAGAAAGGCACAGAAATTCATTTCCAGAAGACAGCTTGAGTGCCCAGCTTGATGGTACTTCCGCCCTATGTCTTAAGCAGTTAGCCACTTAGTTCAGACAATTGCCAAGTAATAAAAGAAAATTACCTCATAACTCTCTAGTTTTTGTTTTGTTTGTTTGGGGTTTTTTTGTTTGTTTTGAGTCCAGATCTTGCTCTGTTGACCAGACTGGAGTGCTCACCACAACATCAAACTCCTAGGCTTGGGTGATCCTCAAGCTTCAGCCTTCCCAAGTAGTTGGGACTATAGGCATGCCTCACCGTGCTCAGCTAATTTTTTAA
>NW_007126542.1:0-689 GCF_000164805.1 Carlito syrichta
ACGTATTCTAAGATTGACCACATAATTGGCCATAAATCAAGCATAAGCAAATTTAAAAGGACCGAAATTCTACCATGTACCTTCTCGGACCACAGTGAAATAAAAATAAACATTGACACCAACAAGGTCCCCCCAAAACCCACAAAGACATGGACACTAAGCAGCATGATGCTAAACAACTCCTGGGTCAATGATGAAATCAAAACAGAGATCAAAAGATACCTGGAAACAAATGAAAATGAAGAAGCATCTTACCAAAATCTCTGGGATGCCCTGAAAGCTGTAGTAAGAGGGGAATTTATATCCCTACAAACACACATGAAGAAAATGGAAGAAACACAAATTAACAGCCTAACAAGCCACCTAAGGAAGCTGGAAAAGCAAGACCACAAAAACCCTAATTTCAGCAGAAGAATCCAGATCACCAAAATAAAAGCCCAAATCCAGAACATAGAAGATAAAAAGACAATACAAAAAATCAATGAAACAAAAAGCTGGTTCTTCGAAAGGATAAACAAGATCAATGGTCCCCTAACTAGACTGACCAATCAAAAATGAGAAAAAACCCAAATAAGCACAATCAGAAACACAAAAGATGAAGTCACATCTGACCCTGAAGAAATACAAAAGACCATTAGAGACTACTACGTACACTTGTATGGAAACAAACTTGAAAACCTTAAGAAATG
>NW_007126543.1:0-580 GCF_000164805.1 Carlito syrichta
TCCTATTGATATCAGTCACTGATAATCCCAAATAGAAAAATTAACTTACCAAATTTAAGAAAGAAAATGGTTAAAATATAAAGGATGTAGCATAACTTGCTTTAAAATTTATTACTATTATTTGTTCTTCTGATCTTGTAAAAAATATCAGATCTACAGAGAATTTAAAGCTTTTATCATGTTGATGATATAGGTCTTACATATTATTGATTTCATATTGTTTATGAATTATACAACTTACATTCCTATAATTGAAACACTGGACTTTCTTAGAAGCCTCAGCTCAGCAGGATGAGACTGCGGTGGCTGTCAGCCTGCCACTGCACTCCAGCTTGGGTGACAGAGACTCAAACTCAAAAAACCCCAAAAAGTCAGATTAGTGTGTGTTACCTTTATCCAAATTTAGCATCTAGACACTTCAAAGCTGTCAGGGTTGATTGGTTTGCCTAGTATCCACTGCTCAATCCTTACAATTAAATGTTGTAATAAAAAAAATCATGGCAATATAGTCTCTTTCTAGCATCCACTTCCAGACTTGTTCAGCTTCTACCCATTACCCAGTTCCAAAGAAGCTTTTTAC
>NW_007126544.1:0-358 GCF_000164805.1 Carlito syrichta
AATCTCTGTGCTCTTTTCCACACGTTGTGCTACTTTACATTCCCACAAGAGTCTGCAAGGGCTCTTTCTTCACTTCCTTGCCAACATCTGTTATGTTTTGACTTTTGTTGTTTGTTTGTTTGTTTGTTTGGTTTTTGAGTTGGAGTCTCACTCTGGCGCCCAGACTGGAGTGCAGCCACCGCAGCCTCGACCTGCCGGGCTCCGGCGATCCTTCTGCCTCAGCCTTCCGAGTAGCCAGAATTACAGGCGCGCACTACCACGCCCGGCTGAGTTTTTGATTTATTGTAGAGATGAGGTCTCGCTGCCCAGGCGGGTCTCGAACCCGCGGGCTCAGGCCATCCACTCACTTCGGCCTCCC
>NW_007126545.1:0-487 GCF_000164805.1 Carlito syrichta
GATCTTTACCTGGCTTGGGTATCAATGTGATGTTGGCTTCGTAAAATGATTTGGGGAGAGTTCCATCTTTTTCAATCGCCTGGAATACCTTCAGTAGGATTGGTATCAGCTCCTCCTTAAATGTCTTGTAGAATTCTGCTGGAAAGCCATCTGGACCAGGGCTTTTTTTTGTAGGAAGTTTTCTTATTACGTGGTCGATTTCCTTGATTGTTATTGGTTTATTTAGGGTCTCAATTTCTTCTTGTTCCAACCTAGGTAGGTTGTGTGGTGTCAGAAAGTCCTCTATTTCCTTATGGTTTTCAAGTTTGTTTCCATACAAGTGTACGTAGTAGTCTCTAATGATCTTTTGTATTTCTTCAGGGTCAGATGTGACTTCATCTTTTGTGTTTCTGATTATGCTTATTTGGTTTTTTTCTCGTTTTTTCTTGGTCAGTCTAGCTAGGGGACCATCAATCTTGTTTACCCTTTCGAAAAACCAGCTTTTTGT
>NW_007126546.1:0-712 GCF_000164805.1 Carlito syrichta
ATCAAGGGAGGCTCAAACTTTACCTCTATGATGATCACTTGTAAGCCAAATCCTGAATTGTACTTCACATCTTTAAAATTTTTTAAAGAAGGAAATTATTTTGCCATACACAAAATCAGTCTTTTGCAGGGACTTGGGGTGGAGACAGCAGGAGGTAACTGCTAATGGGTACTGGAATTCTTTGGGAGAGGGAAAAATTGTTCTTAAATTAGTGTGTTTATTATTCAACTTGTGAATATCCTAAAAATCACTCAATTATTTACTTTAGAAGGGTGAATGTTATGCATGTGAATTAGATCCCAATTTTTAAGTGGGGGTAAAAAAATGGGTGGCATAAGCATCTATAAATTAATTGTCCCCCTTCCAAAATTATTATTAGTAGAATGTGTGTGATCACATGAAAGATATATTCAAGAAATATAGCTATTCATAGACCATTGCCATAAAATGACTGCTTTTTCTCTAAGATCACAATCTTATGGAGAACACAGCACACAGTGTGCTGAGAATTGAAGGTGACTCCTTCTTCACCAGCAAAATCAAATGAATGAATCTAAGCAGTCAGTAAGATGACAGATATAGAAACTCATATCCTACTAAGCTGACTTATGGAGTCATTAAAATGGTTTACAAACCACAGATTACTAGATTCAGATGAATTTTATTTTTTAGTATTAAGAAATTTAACACAGAATCAATTCACATATAATGA
>NW_007126547.1:0-440 GCF_000164805.1 Carlito syrichta
ATTTTAAAAGATCGATATTCTACCAAACAAATTCTCAGACCACAGTGGAATAAAAATAAACATTGACACCAACAAAGTCCACCCAAAACTCACAAAGACATGGACACTAAGCAGCATGATGTTTAAAAACTCCTGGGTCAGCCGGGCTCGGTGGCTCAGCCTGTAATCCCGCGCCTTTGGGAAGCTGGGGTGAGTGAATTGCCTGAGCCCGTGGGTTCGAGACCCGCCTGGGCAGCGAGACCTCATCTCTACAATAAATCAAAAAATCAGCCGGGCATGGTAGCACGCGCCTGTAATTCCGGCTACTCGGAAGGCTGAGGCGGAAGGATCGCCGGAGCCCAGCAGGTCGAGGCTGCGGTGGCCGGGAGCGGCCACTGCACTCCAGTCTGGGTGACTGAGTGAGACTCCAACTCAAAAAAAAAAAAATAAAAAAAAAGAAA
>NW_007126548.1:0-768 GCF_000164805.1 Carlito syrichta
CATTACAGGCATGTGCGACCACGCCAGGCTGATTTTTTGATTTATTGTAGAGATGAGGACTCCCCAAGTTGCCCAGGTTTGTCTCGAACCCGCGGGCTTAAGTTGTCCTCTCCCCGCAGCCTCCTCAATCGCAGGATTACAGGCTGAGTCAGGGAACCTGGCTATTTTCTGTTATGGTTTGGAGATGGAGTCTCATTCTGTCGCCCACACTGGAGTGCAGTGGCCGCTCCCGGACACCGCAGCCTCGACCCGCTGGGCTCCGCCGATCCTTCAACTTCAGCCTTCTAAGTAGCTCTAAATACCGGAGCGTGCTACCACGCCCGGCTAATTTTTGGATGTATTGTAGAGATGATTCTTGCCCGTTTCTCTTTTCTAATGTCATATTTGTGTGCGATCTGGAAACTCCAATTTCGTATCACATTGGAGATTTGTTATCAGAAGCTACATCCTTCCTTAACTGCCTCCTGCTTCCCGTTCCGGTCATGGCCCTCCCGCGGAACTTGCTCCATGACACCTGGGTGACTGACTGTCAGTCTGGTATGGCTCCAGGTCCCTCCTTTCCTGGGCACTGCTCTCAAGAGCAGCCTTCACTGGATCAGGCTTAGCTCCTAGACCTCACACCTTCTTCTGTGTAATGGTGTGAAAGAGCTCCATGGAGCTCATGCTGGCACAAGAGCAAAAGATACAACATACTCAAGTCCAAGTGTCTCTATTATTATTCTATGCTATTCTGCCATAGAGTTCAGTCGACGTTTGAACTCCCATGTA
>NW_007126549.1:0-698 GCF_000164805.1 Carlito syrichta
CGTGCAGTGCCCTTGAACTTGCTGTGATTATACAGTGCTCTTGAACTTGCTGTGAAATTCAGCCAGCATTTTGAACTCAGTCTGCATGCATATTCTAGAATCCTGAGATGAGGATGCGTTGGAGTTGCCCAAGAAGGACAATATTTTGCAATATCCTCGGACTCTTGTCATCGCTAGAAGCTGAAAATTGTGGGCAGAGATGCAGTGCCTTGAAATGCCTCTGTCTGCACATCTGGCCTCCCTGTCAAACAAGGCACTTAATTCTGATTAGCTCTTTGACTTCAGAGAAGCGGCCTGGTCATGGTGGCTATGGGCAGCTCTGATAATGAACCCAGCAGAGAACACAGACTGGAAGGAAGATGGAGACCCCATCAGGTGAGAAGGACGGGCTTTGAGAGCATTTTGAAGTGGTGAAAATTTGGCAGTGATGTCTCTTCCACACTGGCTTCGAGGGTGGCAGTGCTGTCTCTTCCACACTAACCTCCTCTCCTACATTGAAATGGAAGTTCTAGATGGAGTGAACCTGACTGTGGAGAGGGTATCTTGGACCAGAGAGCAAGTGACCAATGTGCCTTAGTCCTTTCCAGAGTGTTTCATGCCATTGGAGTATTGTATCCTGAGCCTTCTTTGGACTCTGTGGGCACTGAGGCTCTTCCCATGTCACCTGACTAAGCGTTGGGGAGAGATTGTAGACTTCA
>NW_007126550.1:0-404 GCF_000164805.1 Carlito syrichta
GACCTGCTGGGCTCTGGAGATCCTTCCACCTCAGCCTTCCAAGTAGCTGGAACTACAGGTGCGTGCTACCACATCCGGCTAATTTTTTGATTTATTGTAGAGATGAGGTCTTGCTAAGTTGCCCAGGCTGGTCTTGAACTCATGGGCTCAGGCAGTCCTCTCACCTCGACCTCCCAAAGTGCTGAGATTGTAGGCATGAACCACTGCTCCTGGCTAGTCATATTTATTGAAGTGTAATTTACATGCAATAAAATGTACTCTTTTGAGTGAACACATCAGTGAGTTTTGACAAACAATATGTTAATATAGCTACTATTATCCCAGTGCTTTAGGAGGCTGAGGTGAAAGAATGGCTTGAGCCCAGGAGTTTGAGGTAGCATTGGTGACAGAGCGAGACCCTGTCT
>NW_007126551.1:0-678 GCF_000164805.1 Carlito syrichta
ATTACTACTTGAATCTTAAAGACATTATAATACACACAATATAGTCTTAAGCTACTTTAAATTTCACATCTGCCTCTTCATTTGTGTAATGTATAATTTATTATCAAATATACTCTATAATGAAGACTACTGTGCAATGTATAAATTATTCACAGAAAGCAAGTTAGGAACGTTCAAAAGTGATGACTTTTTGCAGGTCACAGAAGAACATTGTGGTATATTAAATCAATAATTTACTAGATGTGGCCTGTGACTCCTGTTTGAAAGAACTGCTGTATCTTACAAAACTGTTGGTATATTTCTAGTAAATTACTTATGCATTAATATAGCCTGATTGAATGTCACAAATCATACATCTTAATATGGAATATGTTTGAAAGCTGTATCTCTCATGGAATTTTTTTTTTAAGAGAAGCCTTTTCCTAATCTTTAAAGTCTGTGATAGAAATTAGAATGCAGACCACTATTACTCTCAGTATTGACTTTATGACCACAATTACTGTTTCTTTCTTTTGTTCAAAACCTTGATCTTGCTGAAAATAGTTAGCTATCCTGACATTCCTTTCATTATCCTATACATGGCTTGTAAATAAGCATAAGTACTTCATTTAGTTTATCTGTCTTAAATGATAAGCTTTTAATAATGCTTCATTATATGTGAATTGATTTTGGTGTTAA
>NW_007126552.1:0-697 GCF_000164805.1 Carlito syrichta
TCTGAAAGTTGTCTTTTCCCAAAATACAACACAACAATGACTGCTGCTCCTTGGTTAATCGTCTATTAATGTCAGGGGCACATATAAGCTCTCTCAAAATGCAGGGTGTACCTACCTAAACGGTCAATAGTTGATCATCTTTCGAAGGACATCGTAACACTTCCATGTATCTGGGATGCAGAATGGCTAAAAAATGTGAGGAAACGGCGTGTCATACTCACATACAAGAAACATTCTTCCTGCCGAGAAGCATCAAGACGGTTAGTTTTAAGAATTGTTCTTTTTTTTTTTTTGAGTGAGAGTCTTACTCTGTTGCCCAGTCTGGAGTGCAGTGGCACGCTCCAGCAATCCTTCCGCCTCAGCCTTCCGAGCAGTTGGAACTATAGGCACACACCACCACACCTGGCTAATTTATTGATTTATTGTAGAGACGAGGTCTCACCACATTGCCCATGCTGGTCTTGAACTCCTGGGCTCTAGCTATCCTCACGCCTCGGCCTCCCACAGTGCTGGGTTGACAGGCTTGAGCCACCACACCCGATCAAGAATTTTTTTTTTAATCACAGAAACGAACCGCTGCAACTCATAATAGCTTACTTAAAATATGATTGCATCCAAGGACATTCAAAATATTTAAGTATATTGTAATGTTAAAAAAGCAGGTAACAAATAACATGTAAGCATGATCCCAACTTGA
>NW_007126553.1:0-380 GCF_000164805.1 Carlito syrichta
AACACTTGTTGATTTTACTGATCTTCTCAAAGAAGTTTTTTGTTGTTGAATTATTTCTTTTTTTTTTTCCTGTTTTCAATTTCAATTATTTTGGCTCTAATTCTAATTATTCATTTTATTATTCCTACTTTGGATATAATATATAGTTTTTTGAGTTGGAGTTGCCCAGACTGGAGTGCAGTGGCCGCTCCTGGCCACCGCAGCCTTGACCTGCTGGGTTCTGGTGATCTTTCTATCTCAGCCTTCCGAGTAGCCGGAATTACAGGCATGCACTACCACACCTGCCTGATTTTTTTTTTTTTTTTTGATTTATTGTAGAGATGAAGTCTCCCTGCCCAGGCGGGTCTCGAACCCATGGGCTCAGGCAATCCACTTACCTC
>NW_007126554.1:0-734 GCF_000164805.1 Carlito syrichta
CGTCACTTAGTATTATTAACTCTAGTTCCATCCAGGTTGCTGCGAAATTCATGATTTTGTTCTTTTTTATGGCTGTGTAGTATTCCATCGTGTATATGTACCACATTTTTTAAATCCAGTCCTCTTTTAATGGGCAGCATGGTTGTTTCCAGGTTCTTGTTATTGTGAACAATGCTGCGATAAACATACATGTGCAGGTATCTTTTTTTAGAGTGATTTGTGTTCTTCAGGGTATATTCCCAGTAGGGGGATTACAGGGTCATATGGAAGGTCAATTTTTAGAGCTTTTAGGAATCACCACACTGCCTTCCACAGAGGTTGCACTAGTTTACACTCCCACCAACAGTGCAGAAGTGTTCCCTTTTCACCACACCCTCTCCAGCAGCTGTTTTTTTTCTGGAACTGGCATCCAATTCCTGTACAAAACCCGTAACCCACAGTACATAAGAGAGAAGATAGACAAATGGGACCTTATTAAACTGACAAGCTTCTGCATAAGCCAAAGAAACCATCAAGAGAGCAGGGAGACAGCCTACAGACTGGGAAAAAGTATTTGCCAACTCTAGGTCTGACAAAGGCTTAACATCCTGGATCTACAAGGAACTGAAACGTACTGAAAAGAAGAAAACAAACAACTCCATTATAAAATGGACAAAAGATATGAACAGACACTTCACAAAGAAGACATCCGAGCAGCCAACAAACACATGAAGAAATGTTCAACCTCACTGATC
>NW_007126555.1:0-368 GCF_000164805.1 Carlito syrichta
TCTTCTTACTCCTTGCTCATTTGTGTGATTAACTGAAAAATAAATTTCTGTTCTGATTTTAGGAGCCCCAAACTGCTCTTTATAGAAGAGAGCTACAATAGGAAGGGATTGTGGAATGAATGGGCTGTGGATTATGGCTCAAACACCCACAGGGGATGGGGTTCCATTTCTTTCTTTCTTTTTTGAGTTGGAGTCTCACTCTGTCGCCCAGACTGGACTGTAGTGGCCGCTCCTGGCCACCGCAGCCTTGACCTGTTGGGCTTCGGTGATCCTTCCGCCTCAGCCTTCCAAGTAGCTGGAACTACAGGTGCATGCTACCACACCCGACGAATTTTTTTGGATTTATTGTAGAGATGAGGTCTCTCCTG
>NW_007126556.1:0-708 GCF_000164805.1 Carlito syrichta
GATTTCAGAACACATTATTTGAAAAATCCTTACCTCATTAACAAGGGTAACTGCATAATCAACGTTTGTATGCCTAAACCTGAATTGTACCCTACATATTTATAATACAAAAGAGAAAGAAAAATCTTAACTATGGTGTATATTGTCACTGATTTGTTATCTATTACAAAAATTTGTTATCATTGCTTTATTACTATAAGATTAGTCTATAATGCTTCTTCCTTATACTGCCCATTTCTGGTTTTGTTGTCAAAATTACATAACTTGCCTAACTCTAGGACTATTCTAAATTTTTTAGTACTAATATAGGCTGTATAAGATAGGGAACATTTGTTTCTTAATTGTTTGCTAAAGTTTCCATCGAAAACCTTGGAATTTAAGGTAACAAAACTTCAGTTGTTACTATTCAGATTTGCTATTTCATCTCACAGTTTTGAAAATATTTTTCTTTTTTTTTTTTTGAGTTGGATTCTCACTTTGTCACCCAGGCTGGAGTGCAGTGGCCACTCCTGGCCACCGCAGCCACGACCAGCTGGGCTCCAGTGATCCTTCCGCCTCAGACTTCCAAGTAGCTGGAACTACAGGTGTGCACTAGCACAACCGGCTGATTTTTGATTTATTGTAAAGATGAAGTCTCATCAAGTTGCCCAGGCAGTTCTCCAACCCGAAGGGTCAGGAATCCACTCACTTCAGTCTTCCAAGGTGCGG
>NW_007126557.1:0-618 GCF_000164805.1 Carlito syrichta
CCGAGTAGCGGGAATTACAGGCACGCGCTACCATGCCTAGCTGATTTTTTTGATTTACTGTAGAGATGAGGTCTCGCTGCCCAGGCAGGTCTCAAACCCACGGGGTCAGGCAATCCACTCACCTCAGCCTCCCAAAGATGCCAGATTGCAGGCTGAGCCACCGAGCCAGCTTTAGTTGCATTTCTATGGATAGCCAAGTGGCACCAAGTCTGGCCTGGAACCTGCTCATCCTAAGTGATTGTCCTGCTTAGCATAGATTGTCCTGCTTAGCATAGATGTTAAGATACACATAGTTTAGTCACTGTGATTAAACACATGCTTGTGTGATTTAACTCAGACATTAACATATCCTGTGTGTATGTTTTCCCCTTTGTGAGATTTTTGTCCTATATAAGAGGAATCCGGTAAAATAAATTTGCTCTCTCTTGTTCCTTGCTACCTGAGAGGGTGTCCTCCCAATTCCGCTGTTTCTCTGTCTCTTTCTTTTCTCATTCCCTCCCCCCAACTCAGGCCCTGATCAGCGGAGGCTGGACCCCGAAGAGTGGTGTCCGAACAGGGACCTGAGTACTGGGGATTGTCATTGGCTGGAGAGGAACCCTCATGGAGGCCGGCATTTTT
>NW_007126558.1:0-557 GCF_000164805.1 Carlito syrichta
AGTATTTCTTTTCTTTTTTTTTTTTGGAGTGACTATGAATGGGATTGTGCCTTTTATTTGGTTCTCTGCCTGTTTGTCGTTGGTTTATATGAATACAAGAATCTTTTGCACATTGATTTTGTACCCAGAGACTGCTAAAGACCTTTATCAGTGCAAGGAGGTTTTTGACAGATTCTCATAGATTTTTGAGGTAGAGGATCGTATTGTTAGCAAAGAGAGATAACAACTTCCTCTTTTCCTATTTGGATAACCCTGATTTCTTTCTCTTGACTAATTGCTCTAGCTAGAACTCCCAACACTATGTTGAACAGGATGGGTGAAAGTGCACAGTCTTGCCTTGTTTCAGTTCTCAGGGGAAACACTTCCAATTTCTGTCTGTTTAGCAATATGTTAGTTGTGGGTTTATATCATAGATGGCTCTATTTTAAGGTGTGTTCCATCTGTGCCTAGGCGTTCAAGGATTTTTATCATGGGGGGATGCTGAATTTTATAAAAAGCTTTTTCTGTATCTAATGACATGATCATGTGGTTCTTTTTTTTCTTACTTTTGAGTTGGA
>NW_007126559.1:0-812 GCF_000164805.1 Carlito syrichta
GTCCCGCTATAGGGTGATCATTTAAATGGAAGGAAATAAATGGCCAATACAAAGTGATCCCAGAATTCAGTGTCATCTATGACTAAGGCTCAGAGGCTTTATGCTCACAGATGGCTACTTGATGCACCTGGTTTTTGTTCTAAGAAATCAACTGGTGCCATGAACATTGTGTTGTGAGGACCAGAAGTCAACTCATGTTAGTCTAGGTAAGGTGTCATGTACTCTAAGGGCTCTGACCTCAGGAAGAATCGAGGACTTACAAGATTTAGAAAGTCACTACACAGCTTTTTCTCATACCTCCCTCCATATCTCCTGGGGACCTATTGGTATCTCCTCTGTAACACAAGCCAGCTTCAATCTCCCCTCTTTGCCAACTGCTTCTCAAGTCATTCATCACCTTGCACTTGGCTCCTTTTTATTTTATTTTATTTTTAGTGTGAAAACAGGATTCATTGAGAGGATAGAAGAGCTCCTACAGTGGGAGGGGACCCGAAGGGTTTGCCCACTTGGCTGCTTTAAAATGGCAACCTCTCCACACTGGCTTTCTAGCTTGGCTTCACAAAGCTAACAAACTTGGCATTCATTCATTCTAATTCCGAGTTCCCAGGAGTGAGGATCATCGGTCAACTGTCAAGGTCAAGGGTCAAGGGTCAATTGTCCAGTCCTGGTCCTCCATTGGGCAGGGTGTGCAGGATAGGGAGGGCTGGGAGCATTGACATCTAGTTGAATACATCTGACAGCTTCCTCTCTTTGAAGGAGGCATTATTGTTGTCACTATTTCTTTATAGGTAAGGTATTTTATCCAGAAAGTA
>NW_007126560.1:0-505 GCF_000164805.1 Carlito syrichta
GTTTAGCAGATTAATGCTCTACAACTGTACATTGAAGGAGTTTATGAAATGTGCCTTTCTGTGTGGAAGAAAGAGGTTCAAAGTTAGAAGTCACATACCCACTGTGCTATGCAGTGGGCCATGACTTGGCTCGGAGGATGTGGATGGACTTAAGCGTGACCATTTCAGCGTCTCTTTCATCAGGATCCCTTGCTGTTAATGGTGATTTCATTCTTTGCCTTTTCTCTTGGGATTGGCACCAGGATCGCATCTCCAACCTTCCTTTGTAATGTTTAGTAGCCCTAAGAAATCCTCCTTGCTCTGGTGGAAACCTTCCTTATGTTGTTATTCAGAGGAACTGAACCATTCAGTGGGGCTGTGTTTCCTCATAGTAGTCAGCTCAATTTTGGTTAAAAAGAGAAAAGATAGTAGTGAATTGAAGACAAGGGAACACATGACAAGATATATTCTTATAAAATAAAGTCTGCAGCCATTCAGGGGATTCGAAGAGAGGACAGGGACAGAC
>NW_007126561.1:0-651 GCF_000164805.1 Carlito syrichta
AGTTGTCCTAATTTAGGCATCCAAGCCACCAGACAGGTTTGGTCTCCGAGAGAGCATTGAGAGTAGGTGGCACATGGCCATGACCTATCCCCACCCCGAGCTGTACATGCCGAAAGGTCTGCTTGGTTGAGTGTGGCCGAGAAGATGATGCTGTGTCTTCCCTCCGCTCCCAGACCGGAGAGTCAGTGTCTTCTTCCTTCCAGCTCTGAGTCATGGAGGCTCCGTTCCTGGCAAGTGAGTCCGAGAGGCTGGGGCTTCCTTCCCCCATCTGTTGCCCACTCACAGGATTGGAGCTCTGTGCAGGGCCGGGCAGGCCGGGACAGTGGGGTTCAGATTTTCTTCACGCTGCTTTTCTTGTAGAGCAGAGGTTACAAGCTGGTGGCGATCACCTGTTAGGACCTGGACACCTGACCTCACTCAGCACCCACCCCTGAAGCATGGATGTCACTCCAAGAGAAGTGGGTCCCTGTCCTTCCCGTTGGCTCCCGCGCATGGGTTTGGAGAAGGTTTTCCTCGCAGTAGAGGCACTGTCTATGATCACAGCACTGTGAAATTCTCACTAAAAGGTTTGGCTACTTTTCAAGGAGACTATGTGGCAAGAACAAATGCCAGGGTGCTCTCCGCAAAGTTGAGTGCTGAATGTTGGTGGTG
>NW_007126562.1:0-401 GCF_000164805.1 Carlito syrichta
AAGAGAATGGCGAGACAGCCCATCAAATGGGAAAAAATTATTTGCTAGCTGTATATCTGACAAAGGCCTAAAATACAGGATCTACAAGGAAATCAAATGTGTCGAAAGGGAAAAAATGAACAACCCTATTAAAAAGTGGGCAAAGATCTGAATAGACACTTTTCAGAAGAAGACATATTAGCAGCCAACAGATAAATGGAAAAATGCCCAGCCTCACTAATCATCAAAGAAATGCAAATTAAAACCACACTGAAATACCACCTAACTTCAGTCAGGATGGCCATCATTAATAACTCAAAAGACAACAGATGCTGGCTAGGATGTGGAGAAAATGGAACACTTCTATTTTGTTGGTGGTAATTTTTTTTTTTTTCTTTTTTTTTTTTTTTTTTTTTTTTTTT
>NW_007126563.1:0-702 GCF_000164805.1 Carlito syrichta
CGCCACCGCAGCCTCGACCTGCTGGGCGCCGGCGATCCTGCAGCCTCAGCCTTCCAAGTACCTGGAACTACAGACGCGCCCTACCACTCCCAGCTAATTTTTCATTTGTTGTAGAGATGAGGTCTCACCAAGATGCCCAGGTAGGTCTCGGACCCACAGGCTCAGGCAATCCAGTCACATCAGCCTCCCAAGGTGCAGGATTACAGGCTGAGCCACCGAGCCCGGCTAGTATTTCTCTTTTTTTACACTTTCTTTTTGAGTTGGAGTCTCACTCTTGTCACCCAGGCTGGAGTGCAGTGACACACTCACGGACACCCCAGTGTTGGCCTGCTGGGCTCCAGTGATCCTTCCACCTCAGCCTTCCAAGTAACTGGAACTACAGGTGTGCGCTACTATGCCCGGCTAATTTTTAATTTATTGCAGAGATGAGATCTCACCAATTCCCCGAGTTGGTCTTGAACCCTTTGGCTCAGGCAATCCTCGTGCCTCAGCCTCCCCAAGTGCTGGGATGACAGGCTGAGCCAATCATGCCTGGCCTTTTGTACATTTTTTGAAAGCACATTTATGATAGATTGCATTTCTTCCCAGGTTTTCTTTTCATCCATTCACCTTCTTTCCTTCCTTTCCTCCCTCCTTTCTTTCCCTCCCTCCCTCCTTACCTCCCTCTTTCTCTCCTTCCCCCCTCCCTCCAGCTCCCTCCTT
>NW_007126564.1:0-657 GCF_000164805.1 Carlito syrichta
TCGCTAATTCAGCTTTCCATGCTTATCAGTTTATTATTTATTTAATTCACAGTATTCTTTACTGCTGTTATCTCAGTTATCAACTCTTTTCTATTTTCTTCTTGTCTCTCCTCAATTCTTTTTATTCTGTCTACTAATGTCTTGATATGTGGGTTTGTGGTTTGAGACCTGTCCTTCTGGTGGCTCTTCATTGTTTGTGTTCTGAAGTCTGTTTTCTCAGTGTCTGACCTCTCAGGGGTCTGTGTGAAATCCATATTCTTCTTTTGGTTTTTCTTCATGTGTGTAGATTTTTCTCCCCCATATTTTTCCCCCTATTCTTTATTTTCTTTGTTCAGAGATGGCAGGGTTGCTTTCACTTCCGTTTGCTCAATCTCCTATTCTTCCTTATGTGGATCCTGTGACTTTGTTCAATTCTGAAGCTGGACTGTGGGTTGGAGGCTGTACTTTTTAGAGTTTTCAGATTTAATTGAGGGGAAACCTGTGAGTCAAAATCTACCTGCAGATCCCACTATCCACTGACAGGTGTATGGGCACCCTGGAACCCTCTTTCCACTGCCTTATAATCTGTCCATGCAGTGGAGGTATGGGTTTGCTCCCTGGAAGCAAAATGAGGCAAGAAAAAGGAAAATAATACAAAATGGAAGGAGAGGGGCAAGA
>NW_007126565.1:0-715 GCF_000164805.1 Carlito syrichta
TTCACAAGGCCTCCACCACCTACCACTGGGGAGAGGAGAATCTATTCAGTAAATGGTGCTGGGAAAACTGGCTGACACATGCAGAAGATTGAAACAGGACCCCTATCTATCCCTATGCACAAAGGTTAATTCCAAATGGATCAGATGTAAATGTAAAACCTCAAACCATAAGAACCTTAGAAAATGAAGGAAATATCCTCATGGAAATTGGAACTGGCATCCAATTCCTGAACAAAACCCGAAACCCACAGGTCATAAGAGAGAAGATAGACAAGTGGGACCTTATTAAACTGACAAGCTTCTGCAAGACCAAAGAAACCATCAAGAGAGCAGGGAGACAGCCTACAGTCTGGGAAAAAATATTCGCCAACACCAGGTCTGACAAAGGCTTAACATCCTGGATCTACAAGGAACTAAAACGCACTGAAAAGAAAAAAACAAACAACCCCATTATCAAATGGGCAAAAGATATGAACAGACACTTCACAAAAGAGGACATCTGAGCAGCCAACAAACACATGAAGAAATGTTCAACCTCACTAATCATCAGGGAGATGTAAATCAAAACCACACTGAGATACCACCTAACTCCAGTCAGAATGGCAATTATCAACAACTCAAAAAATAACAGCTGCTGGAGAGGGTGTGGTGAAAAGGGAACACTTCTACACTGTTGGTGGGAGTGTAAACTAGTGCAACCTCTGTGGAAGCAGTG
>NW_007126566.1:0-606 GCF_000164805.1 Carlito syrichta
AAAATTGTGGAAAATCTATAGGCCCCTGAAACCACAATCTGTTCCTAGGCAGGATATTAAGGATGTAGAATTGTTTAAGTTCCCAAAGACTGTGATTCCTCCCCTACAATTACACTTTAATGCATGTGCTACTAAAACTCCCTGAGGCATATCCCCTTAAAATAGAGTGAAATCCTATTGTAGAAGAGATACTTTACACAGTTAATGCTGAAGAATAACAGTGCTACACTGACTTTCATGATGTTAGATAAAATACAAGAAAGCAAGGAGAAAGTATTTTAATTCCTACATATCAAAGAGTTTGGAGCGTGTCAACTGAAATCTGATTCAGAAAGCACAACTTGCTGGGCACGGTGACTCAAACCTTAATGTCAACACATGGGGAGGCTGAGGTGAGAAGATTGCCTAAGCCCAGGTTTTTGAGACCAGCCTGGGAAACTTGGTGAAACCACATCTTTACAATAAATAAAATAAATTAGTTGGGTGTGGTTGTGCACACCTGTATTTCCAGCTACTTGGAAGGCTAAGGGAGAAAATCACCTGAGTCTAACAGGTCAGGCTGCTGTGGCTGTGAAATGCCACTGCACCTTAGCTGGGGCAACAGTG
>NW_007126567.1:0-760 GCF_000164805.1 Carlito syrichta
AAAATTATGCTATTCAGTAATCTTTAAAATATTTGGTTCCGTGGCCATGATTGCCACACAGTAAGGAACACTTAATACACTTTAATTTCCTCATCAAGATTCCTCTCAATATAGGTCTTATCCCATAGTAAGAATTCTGACTAAAGTCTTTGAACATGGGCAGAGTAGGAATCCTGACTAAAGCACCTGGCAAAATTTTGACTGACTGTTAGGCTTTTCCTTAGAGTACATAAGTAGTACACATGTATTCTCTGACAGTGGTTATACACAAGACTGACTGACTATCAAAAGTTATAACTTAATACTTTAAAACCAAAATTGATGTTGATAGCATTTGTAATAAAGCCAGCATAGTTTGTTGTTTATAAAAAAACAAATTATTTTAACTTACTTTTAAGATAAATTATTTTATCAGTGAGATATGTTTATATTAAATAAGAAAACAATGCAAATAATACAAAATGCATTCTATTTAAAATAACAGTCATTTATCTATATTAACCCTCTCTATCCTTCTGTTCCCCTGACCTAAGCTGACCTAATAATTTCTATTTGTAATTGCTCTGATGGCCTCTTCTATAATGCTGCAGAACATATGAAGTTCTGTTTCTTTTTTATCATCTCTAGGTAGTGTCTACTGACACTATAATACAAATGATGGGGCATATTACATACACAGCCCCTCTCTTCAATGTTCCAGAGTTATATTAGTTTGAGCCATGCTAGTGATTGCCTTTGTCATGTGCTAGCATGCTTATGC
>NW_007126568.1:0-396 GCF_000164805.1 Carlito syrichta
AGGTTTCTTCAAGAAGAGTTGGTTGAGAATTTGAGAATTCCAATCCATTTTGTGAACCATTGGCCTATATACCTATTTGTGTACCAATACCAGGCTGTTTTGATTACTGTAAACATATAGTAATGTTTGAAGTCTAGGATGGCGATAGCACCTGCTTTGTTTCTTTTGATATGGATTGTTTTGGTTATTTATGATTGTTTATGGTTATATATGAATTCTTTTTTTTTTTTTTAGTTGGAGTCTCACTCCATCGCCCAGACTGGAGTGCAGTGGCCGCTCCCAGCCACCACAGCCTCGCCTGCTGGGCTCCAGTGATCCTTCCGCCTCAGCCTTCCGAGTAGCCGGAATTACAGGCATGCGCTACCACGCCCGGCT
Source organism: Carlito syrichta (assembly GCF_000164805.1). Classification (NCBI taxonomy): domain Eukaryota; kingdom Metazoa; phylum Chordata; class Mammalia; order Primates; family Tarsiidae; genus Carlito; species Carlito syrichta. The sequence goes on from NW_007126568.1 coordinate 376, forward strand.
AATTTTTTTTTTATTTATTTA
>NW_007126569.1:0-735 GCF_000164805.1 Carlito syrichta
AATAGCAAATATATGGAATCAACCTGTGTGTCTATCAATGGACAATTGGATAAAGAAATGTGATACATGGCCGGCCTCTAATATATCAACCTAAATCCCATAAAAAGCAAAGTTCAATTCACAATATCCACCGAAGAATGAAATACCTTGGCATCTTCCTAACCATAAACGTGAAAGACCTTTACAGTGAAAACTACAAAACACTGCTCAAAGAAATCAAAGATGACATAAACAAGTGGAAAAATATCCCATGCTCGTGGATTGGAAGAATCAACATTGTGAAGATGTCCATCCTACCTAAGGCAGTCTACAGATATAATGCAATACCCATCAAATTACCAGCAACCTTCTTCTCAGACCTAGAAAAAAACAATACAGGAATTCATATGGAAACACAAACGACCAAGAATAGCCACAACAATCCTCAGCAAAAAAAAAAAAAAGCAGGTGATATCACATTACCAGACATAAAACTTTACTATAAAGCTATAATCATCAAAACAGCTTGGTATTGGTACAAGAACAGGCATATAGATCAAGGAATAGAATTGAGATTACAGAAGCAAAACCTCAATTCCTCAACCAACTCATCTTCAACAAAGCCTCCACCACCTACCACTGGGGAGAGGAGAACCTATTCAGTAAATGGTGCTGGGAAAACTGGCTGACCACATGCAGAAGACTCAGACAAGACCCCTATCTATCCCCATACACAAAAATTAACTCTAAATGGAT
>NW_007126570.1:0-654 GCF_000164805.1 Carlito syrichta
GAGGCAACCCTGTGCACTTTATAATGTTTACAGCATCCCTGGCTTCTTCCCAGTTGATGGCAGTGACAATTTGCACCCTTTGCCACCTCCAAATTGTAACAACCCAAAATGTCTTCAGACATTGCCAAATGCAACTGAGTAGGGTGGGCTGAAATTATGAGCCCCAGCCCCAGCTGAGAACCACCAGCTTGGACCATAATCCATGCCTTGATGTTGGATTTGTTGCTACCTTGCACAAAATGTGGGATCTCTTGATTAAAACATTAACAGATTATGAGGGAAAGTTGTAGGATAGACAGTTAACATAGTCTGCCACAGAACTCCTTATATGTCTTCATAAAGGTCTCAGAGAAGATTCACATTTTTTAAAAAAAGGTCTCAGAGAACAAAACAATGATACTCAACTTCTCCTGTTGGATCAACTATTGCTTTTTGTCCAAAAGTTTTTAAGATAGCTGTTTATACCTAAGACAAGAATATAAATAGTTAAGAAATAAGATCAAGGCTATTGCATCCAGAGTTTGGACATGTAGAATGAAGTAACAAAGGAGAGGCCATGACATGAGTAAATTTATTTTCACCTCAGATTCTAGTGGCTCTACTCTAGAAAGAATGGAATAGAAAAATGAAAGTAGGGGGCAGAGATTGCCCAGT
>NW_007126571.1:0-753 GCF_000164805.1 Carlito syrichta
CTCTTCACAATGTTGATTCTTCCAATCCATGAGCATGGGATATTTTTCCACTTGTTCATGTCAGCTTTGATTTCTTTGAGCAGTGTTTTGTAATTTTCATTGTAAAAGTCTTTCACGTTTCTGGTTAGGAAGATGCCAAGGTATTTCATTTTTTTGTGGCTATTGTGAATCGAATTGTGGTTTTTATTTGGGTTTCTGTTTGTTTATTATTGGTGTAAAGAAATGCAATTGTCTTTTGCACATTTATTTTATATCCTGAGACTTTCCAAAGTCCTTTCTCAGTGTAAGGAGGTTTTTCACAGATTCTCTTGGGTTTTCAAGGTCATCACGTCATCTGCCAAGAGAGATAACTTGACTTCCTCTTTTCCTATTTGGATACCCCTGATTGCCTTCTCTTCTCTGATTGCTCTAGCCAGGACTTCCAATACTATATTGAACTGGAGGGGTGAGAGTGGGCATCCTTGTCTTGTTCCAGTTTTCAAGGGAAATTGTTCCAATTTTTGTCTGTTTAGGAGTATGCTGGTGGTGAGTTTCGCATAGATGGCTTTTACTATTTTGAGGTATGTTCCATGTATGCCTAGATGTTCGAGGGTTTTTAACAAGAAGAGGTGCTGGATTTTATCAAAAACTTTTTCTGCATCTAATGATATAATCATATGGTTTTTGTTTTGACATCTGTTGATGTATTTAATTACATTTATGGTTTACAAATGTTGAACCAACCTTGCATCCCAGGGATGAAGCCTACTTGTC
>NW_007126572.1:0-854 GCF_000164805.1 Carlito syrichta
CAGCCAGTAGGCTATGTGGGTAGGTAGCTACTTAAGTCAGTTGGCTAGCCTTTAGGCTATCTAGTTATGTCAGCTCGATAAGTCAACTGGCTAATCATCTTTCAAGCTAGGTAGATACCTAGTTAAGTATGCTGGCTAGCCAGCTCGCTACATCCTCAAGTCAGCTAGTTAAATCAGCTGGGTAGTCTGCTGGATAGCTAGGTAGTTAGGCAGTTAATTCAGGTGGCTAGACAGCTGGCCAGCTAGTTAAGTCAGCTACTTTAGTCAGTTGACTATTCAGCTGCATAGCTAATTAAGTCAGCACATTAATTCAGTTGTCTAGCCAGCTGGCTAGCTTGTTAAAAATCTATTTACGTTTGATGGGCAGACAGCTGGCTCGCTAGTTATTTCAGTTAGTTAAGTCAGCTGGCAAGCTATGAAACTAGCTAGTTAAGTCAGCCAAATATGTCAGTTAGCTAGCTACTTAAGTCAGCTAGCTAGCCAGCTTGCTAGCTAGGTAGCTAGCCAGTTATGTCAGCAGTCTAGCAAGTTGGCTAGCTTGTTAAGTCACCTAGATAAGTCACCTAGTTATGTCAGTGGACTAGCCAGCTGGCTAGGTAGGTAGCTTGATAATTAAGTCAGCTGGCTAGACAACTGGTTAACTATATATGTCACCTAGTTAATTAAGCTGGATAGCCAGCTGGCTAGCTATGTAGCAAGCTAGTTAATTCAACTGACTGGAAAGCAGGCCAGCTGGTTACGAGAGCTAGTTAAGTCAGCTGGCTAGCAAGTTATTGACCTATCAAGTCAGTTGGCTAGCCAACTTGCTAGCTATTAAGGCAGCTAGTAAATTCAGTTGGCTATCCAGGTTGCTA
>NW_007126573.1:0-496 GCF_000164805.1 Carlito syrichta
ATATAAATACACATATAGATTAAAAATAAATGAATGGAGAAGGTATACTATTCTAGCGCTAACCAAAATAAAGCGGGAGTGAGTAGCTATATTTCAGTCAAAGCAGACTTCAGAGAAATGAAAGTTATCAGAAATGAAGACAAGTATTACATAATGATAAAAAGGTTACTAATGTAAGAAGACATAACAATCCTCAACATGCATGTGCCTAACAACAGAGTATCAAAATACATAAGATTAAGACTGATTGAACTTTAAGGAGAAATTCACGTATCCAATATCATAGTTGGAGATTGTAACCTGCTTCAATCAGAAATTGACAGATCGAGGCAATAAAAATCAAGAACATTGTAGAACCCAATAGAACAATCAGTCAGTTGGATTTTATTGACTTTACCAAACAAAAGCAGAATATACATTTTTCTCAGTTTTTTATGGAACAGTCTCTAAATAAAACACAATCTGGGACATAAAACACGACTTAATAATTTTAAAA
>NW_007126574.1:0-626 GCF_000164805.1 Carlito syrichta
GATTCTATCCATGAGCATGGAATATTTTTCCACTTGTTTGTGTCATCTTTGATTTCTTTGAGCAGTGTTTTGTAATTTTCATTGTAAAGGTCTTTCACGTCTCTGGTTAGGAAGATGCCAAGGTATTTCATTTTTTTTGTGGCTATTGTGAATGGAATTGTGTTTTTATTTGGGTTTCTGTTTGTTTATTATTGGTGTAGAGAAATGCGATTGTCTTTTGTACAGTTATTTTGTATCCTGAGACTTTGCCAAAGGCCTTTATCAGTGTAAGAAGGCTTTTGACAGATTCTCTTGGGTTTCCAAGGTACACAATCATATCATCTGCAAAGAGAGATAACTTCACTTCCTCTTTTCCTATTTGGATACCCCTGATTGCCTCCTCTTCTCTGATTGCTCTAGCCAGGACTTCCAATATTATGTTGAACAGGAGGGGTGAGAGTGGGCATCCTTGTCTTGTTCCAGTTTTCAGGGGGAATTGGTTCCAATTTTTGTTCATTTAGGAGTATGCTAGCTGTGGGTTTCTCGTAGATGGCTTTTACTATTTTGAGGTATGTTCCCCGTATGCCTAGATGTTCAAGGGTTTTTATCACGAAGCGGTGCTGGATTTTTATCAAAAGCTTTTTCTG
>NW_007126575.1:0-680 GCF_000164805.1 Carlito syrichta
TGCATGTACAATATTAGTTGTGTATCAGAAGACACTGGCTCAGTGCCCTTTCAACAAGGCCCTGGGAATCCACCTAGCCTTGCCAGAACAGGCTTGAGGGAGTCCAGCAGAGGGAAGTAATGAGAGTGTGTGCCAGTGTGTGAGTGTGAGTACACAGGACGGAGGCATTGAGCTGCGGGGTGGTCTCCTGCACAAGTTACAGAGGCCACTCACTGTGTCTGCGGTTTTCAGTCAGGGCAGGACAGAGGGAAACAGGCGGCACATCCTTCCCAGGGTGGGCAGCGTCCTGTGAATTTGGTGGAGGTGGCGGCATTGGAGGGTGAGGGCGGATGTCTCCTGAGGATTTAGGGCGTGGCCTGAGTAGGGGGCGGCGGGGAGATTGCGCGCACGAATTTGCTCATGGCGCCCCGTTTCCCGTGATGTGAAATTGTATTGTGAGAGGGGCCGAGCAGAGCATCACCGGAGCTGTCACCTTTGTGGCCTGGAATCCGTTTCTGCCTCTGCCCAGGCCAGCTCTAACCCATTCCCTCGCTGTCCTTCCCACGATAACGCCGCCACCACCCTCACCCTGCCCCCACCACCGCACCCTCACCCTGCCCCCCACACAGGGTCACTAGGTCTGTGGGTTCGGACTGGAACCTAATGCACACCCTGTATGGCCCCACATCATCATCAGAACC
>NW_007126576.1:0-637 GCF_000164805.1 Carlito syrichta
CAGTGGCCGCTCCCGGCCACCGCAGCCTCGCCTGCTAGACTCCAGCGATCCTTCCGCCTCAGCCTTCCAAGTAGCCGGAATTACGGCACGCGCTACCACGCCCGGCTGATTTTTTATTTATTGTAGAGATAAGGTCTCGCTGCCCAGGCGGGTCTCAAACCCGCGGGCTCAAGCAATCCACTCACCTCAGCCTCCCAAAGGCGCGGGATTACAGGCTGAGCCACCGAGTCCGGCTGTATTTTTCTTTTTAAAAATTCATTGAATAAAGTCTACTTATAACTATTTGTCTTCTTAATCTTGGCTTTATATTCCTTGTGTTTTTTTCTATACTCCTATTGTCAACATCTTCCACCTGCTGTCAAATAATTATATCAATATATGACACTTGTTTATTTGTTACCTTACTTTTAAGTTTAGTAGTTTATGCACCCCCAGTCACTCCATTAACCCCTATGCATATACTATAAAATACAAATTTCTTAAGAGAAAGATCTTGTCTACATATTCATCACTATACACTGGGTATGTAGAATAGTATCTAAACACAGTATTCAATAATTGATTGGTTTTGAGTATCCTAAAAAGGTATTTAATGTTTTTAAATCAAGTAATAATTAAAATCATAGAATAATAACAT
>NW_007126577.1:0-363 GCF_000164805.1 Carlito syrichta
CATTGGGAGGCCCAAACTTCACCTGTATGATGACCACTTATGAACCTAATCCTGAATTGTACCCCACAACTTTAAAGTATAAACAAACAAAATTTTTAAAAGAATGCACATACCTTCAAACACACATCATAAATACAAGCATATGGTCTCTGGCCCCAAGATTGAATTAAAGGCGAGACTATTGGACCACTACAAACACCTGCATCTTATTAGATTATGATTATGTGAAATTAAGGGCATTTAACATAATTATTCTTTTTTTTTTTTAGTTGGAGTCTCACTCTGTCACCCAGACTGGAGTGCAGTGGCCACTCCCGGCCAGCGCAGCCCCGCCCTGCTGGGCTCCAGCGATCATTCCGCCTC
>NW_007126578.1:0-671 GCF_000164805.1 Carlito syrichta
AAATGTTAAGCAAACAAGCTTTCCTAAGCATACCTTGGGATGGAAACTTAAAGGGCTAATGTAACCCTTTGCCTGCCGGCTCAGGTTACTACATATACAGGGACTGTATGGACCTAACTTATCTAACATTCCACTTGGCCCATTAAGTGGGTTTCTGTCAATCATGGGCAGCACCCACCAATACCAAGTGTTCCCGTACCCATTAGGAGAAATTACCCAATCATGTAGAATCAGGTTTGAAGTTCTTTCCACTCCCTCTGTAATTGTGCATAAAAACTGCTTGCCATTATGAATTAGGACTCTCGTCCCTGAAGTTGCTGCTTCAGGCGTGAGCCCAGACTCGAGTCTGAATAAAGACCCTTGTGTGTTTGCATCGGAGCTGGCTCTTTGTGGTCTCTATCTCTCTCATTAGAGTCCCAGGTTCAACAGTCCAACAAGATAAAACTCACAATTCACAAAGTTTAACAATGAAAATTAATATGTTGCTATGTGCTGTGGTTCACACCGGTAATTCCAGCACTTTGAAAGGCTGAGGCAAGATTACCACCTGAGCCCAGGGGTTTAAGACCAGCCTGGGCAACTTGGTGAGACTTTGTCTTTACAATAAATCAAAAAATTAACTAAGCTGGACTCGGTGGCTCAGCCTGTAATCTCGCGCCTTTGGGAGGCTG
>NW_007126579.1:0-691 GCF_000164805.1 Carlito syrichta
TAAATATTTAATTTATGCAAGCAAAATCCTGAAAGACTGAATTCCCGAGGCACACTGTATAGAAATATCTTTTTTAAAAAACTCCATTTACAGCTGTCCATTAAAAGAAGAAAATGAAAACAAAAGAAAAACCCACACATATGCATGCACCAAACCAAAGATGCTGAAGATACTCTGCCAATCTTTTGATGATTAAAACATTAGCTCCAGAAGGTTCAAGAAAAGGAAAAGCAGCCAAGTAGCAATGCCTACGAAGCCAGCAGTGAAACACACTTAACTGTACACTCTTCTAATCCTCCAGCTACAAAACAAATGACACTGATCCAACTTCCTTGAACACACACACACACACACACACACACCCGACACACAGGCTCACACAATTGCACACACGTGGAAGGAATGTACACACCAACATTGAGCCAAACACAATGACTACACACACAAGCACGGCATCCACACAAAATCATGCATGTACTAGTGTGCACCCATGATGCACAGGACACAACACACAGGCACTAAGCCACCTAAACACACATGCATCCGCCCCTCCCAAATCCGTGTCGGACACATCATGCATGCATGTATAAAACAAACGCTGAGCAGACTGTGAACAGTTACTGATGAAATTCCGGGGGTGGAAAGGCCAGGGGGGAGCAGTAAGTGCTACACAAATGTCTCCTGAGTGACA
>NW_007126580.1:0-754 GCF_000164805.1 Carlito syrichta
CCAAGTATATCAGAAGGTGAAGTATAATAATTATTAAATTGTTCTGATTACCTGCTAAGAGATTAAGGAATGAACAAACTATGGAGATAATAGTAAATTTTGTAAAATGCTGAGCATTTATGATCTTAAGTGATAAATAGCTAGTTTGTCACTTGGTATAGTTGGTCAGTTTACAAAGCATCTTGACTTGCTATAGTAGAAAATTTAATTGAATATTTTTAGGGATAAAAAATATTAGCTCACATGTTACTACTTGTATTTGGAGATAATTTTTAGATTATTCAGAGAAAGCTTTGGATGTCAAATGACTATGATCAGTGGGGACTCCTGTTTTACACTGTATTTCTATTTGATTTTTGAGATATTTATGTTTATATAAAGTCACTTTGGAAAAATTACTTGGAGAAAGTTATTTTTCAAATTTATCTAATTAGTTTCAAAGGAAATGTTAGCAGATGTTTGTTATTTTTAAGTAGAGGGATTATTTTTCAATTTTAAAAAATTTCCTTTTGTGTACTTTTTGTCTCCATTTGGCTGTCTGATAAGTATCTTTTTTACAAAAAGATCCAAACTTATTACTATTTTCTCAGTGTTCACTACCTCAGTTAATAGTTCAAATCAGGGAGGCCTCATTAATGCCTCTCTTTCCTGTATACCCTGCATTCAATCTACCAGCACAAGCTTTACTTTAAAAATATAACCAAAACTAGCTGGGCATGGTGGCTTATGCCTGTAGTTCCAGAATTTTGGGAGG
>NW_007126581.1:0-395 GCF_000164805.1 Carlito syrichta
GATGGACAGCATGGTTGCTTCCAGGTTCTTGCTATTGTGAACAATGCTGCAATAAACATACATGTGCAAGTATCTTTGTTATAGAGTGATTTGTGTTCTACAGGGTATATTCCCAGTAGGGGGATTAGAGGGTCATATGGGAGGTTGATATTTAGAGCTTTTAAGAATCGCCACACTGCTTTCCACAGAGGTTGCACTAGTTTGCACTCTCACCAACAGTGTAGAAGTGTTCCCTTTTTGCCATACCTTCTCCAGCAACTGTTATTTTTTAAGTTATTGATAACTGCCATTCTGACTGGAGTTAGGTAGTATCTCAGTGTGGTTTTGATTTGCATCTCCCTGATGATTAGTGAGGTTGAACATTTTTTCATGTGTCTGTTGGCTGCTCGAATATC
>NW_007126582.1:0-710 GCF_000164805.1 Carlito syrichta
CCAAGTAGCCGGAATCACAGGCATACGCTACCATGCCCAGCTGATTTTTTTGATTTATTGTAGAGATGAGGTCTCGAGGCGGGTCTCGAACCCGCGGGCTCAGGCAATCCACTCACCTCAGCCTCCCAAAGGCGCGGGATTACAGGCTGAGCCACCGAGCCCGGCTCTCTACTGAGTTTTAATAGAGACTGGATGCTTCACATTGTCCACAAAGTTATCAGGCAGCTTGACAGACCCATTGACTGTTATCAAACATAAAGCCATAAAGTTGGACATTCACAGAAATACTCTATCATTATATAGAAATTATGTATATAGAATTGGGCCTACGTTGACTCCCAAAACACAAGTAAATTTCATTTAAAAGTGTCTCAAATACTCATAGTCCACCGCTACTTTTTCTTTTCTAGTTTTCACTTATGACCTCATGAAAAATTTACCATGATCAGATAAAATAGAAGGAGACAACTCAGGCCTGGTTTAAAGATGGTCCTGATCATAGGTTCTGCCAAAAGTGCTACAGCCCTTTCTGGATATCCCTGAAGGACAATGGTGAAGAAATATTTTCCAGTGGGAAGAGCTTTGAGTAGTGTATCTGATTTCTCATGTCATTTATAATGAAAAATGGCCAGACATGATGTTATCTACCAATTCATGATCAGTGACCTATGGTTTGACTGGATAACCAGGGACATGGAAAATTCATAATA
>NW_007126583.1:0-642 GCF_000164805.1 Carlito syrichta
CAAAGCCTCCACCACCTACCACTGGGGAAAGGAGAACCTATTCAGTAAATGGTGCTGGGAAAACTGGCTGACCACATGCAGAAGACTGAAACAAGACCCCTATCTATCCCCATACACAAAAATTAATTCCAAATGGATCAGACCTAAATGTAAAACTTCAAACCATAAGAACCTTAGAAAATGAAGGACATACCCACATGGAAATCTGAACTAGCATCCAATTCCTGAACAAAACCCCAAACCCACAGGTCATAAGAGAGAAAAGAGACAAGCGGGACCTTATTAAACTGACAAGCTTCTGCAAAGCCAAAGAAACCATCAAGAGAGCATGGAGACAGCCTACAGACTGGGAAAAAGTATTTGCCAACACCAGGTCTGACAAAGACTTAACATCTTGGATCTACAAGGCATTCAAACATGCTGAAAAGAAAAAAACAAACAGCCCCTTATAAAATGGGCAAAAGATATGAACAGACACTTCACAAAGGAAGACATCTAGCAGCCAACAGACACATGAAGAAATGTTCAACCTCACTAATCATCAGTGAGATGCAAATCAAAACCACACTGAGATACCACCTAACTCCAGTCAGAATGCAATTATCATCAACTCAAAAATCACAGCTGCTGGAAGAGGGTGTG
>NW_007126583.1:1191-20563 GCF_000164805.1 Carlito syrichta
GCTATAGAAAAGAACAAAATCATGAATTTCGCAGCAACCTAGATGGAAGTAGAGTCTATAATACTGAGTGACCTCTCACAGAAACAAAGATCCAAGTATCACATGTTCTCACTCACATAGTGGACCTTGAACATCCAATGTAATACTATAAGCAAATGACTGACAGTAGTGGGAAACTATGGGGGGGGAGGAGAGGGGATTAACAGTAGTAAATATCTGTCTGGGGACGGGGAAATACCTCTTATCAACAAGGGTGCCTGAACGAAACGTACTTGTTACCTAACCCTTAACTGTACCCCACAATATCATAATAAAAAATATTGATTATAAAAAAAATGCATATGTTGCCTAAAAATGCTTTAAAAAAACAAAAAGGCATCCATCGATAGTTTTATATTTTGCTATGTCTGCCTACTTCATTGCTTTTGAGAAAACAGCTCCTTTTGGTCATTCGTCAAGAAATTTCCACTAAAGATTTCCTATTTTATATATTTTTTTGTATCTGTATACATGGAGCTCACATTGTACTAGGGAGTAGAGAGTCAATAAATAAAAACTAAGAAAATGGTCAGCAAGTATACAAATAGAGCATAAAATATTTTTAGGAAATACATGCCATAAAGAAATTTTCTTTAATTTTCTTCCATAAATTTAAAAGTTTCGATTTTTACACTTACATCTTTGCTGTATTTTAAGTAAATTTCAGTATATGTTGTGAGATATGGATACAAGTGCTGGGTTTTGTTTGCTCATTTGTTTGCAAATGGATATTCAATGTTTGCAGCGCCATTTGTTGAAAAGATCATTCTTCCTACACTGAACTGTTTTTGGACATATGTCAAAAATTTGTTGTCTATCTTTGCTGTATATCTATGAGTCAGTTTTTAGATTATTTCCTTCATTCCATTACTTGATGTGTTTATTTTGATGTTCATAGTTTATGATAACTTAAATTATAATCTTAAAACTAGGTGTTTTTAAGCCAGGCTCAGTGGCTCAGCCTGTAATCCTGTGCCTTTGGGAGGCTGAGGTGAGTGGATTGCCTGAGCCCACAGGTTCAAGATCCGCCTGGGCAGGCGAGACCTCATCTCTACAATAAATCAAAAAATCAGCCAAGTGTGGTAGCATGCACCTGTAATTCTGGCTACTCAGAAGGCTGAGGCGGAAGGATCGCCGGAGCCCAGCAGGTTGAGGTTGCAGTGACCAGGAGCGGCCACTGCACTTCAGTCTGGGCGACAGAGTGAGACTCCTACACACACAAAAAAAAAACCACTAGGTGTTTTTAAATTTCTAACTTTGTTCTCTCTTTTCAAAGCTGTTGTGGCTTGTCTAGATTCCTTGTATTTTCACATGGATTTTAAAATCATGTATAGATCAATTGAGGAGAACTGACATCCTAACTGTATTGAATCTTATGACTGGTTGGGGAACAAATTATCTCTCAATTTATTGAGGTATTTGATTTATCTCAGTAATATTTTATAGTTTTCGGTGTACAGACTTTTCATATCTTTTCTTAGATTTATCACTATTTTAAAACTGAATTCTATTTTAAATTGCATTTTTACTTGCATTTCCTACTATTTGATATTACCCATAGAAATACAATTGACTTTTGTATATTATGCATCCTGAAACCTTGCTAAACTCACTTACTAGGTACAGTAGCCTTTATTTAGGTTTTGTCAGATTTTCTACATAGACAATCATGTTATCTTTGAATAAAGACGGTTTTACTTCGTTCTTTCCAACATAGGTGTTTTTTATTTTTCTTTGCTTTGTTGCAAGAAACCTAAAACTGCCAATAAATGAATAATAGATCTGATAAAACCCAAATCATTGTAGTAGTATATTTGACCTTCTGAATGCAATAAAATGAATAAATATATTGTTAGCATTAAAAGCTAAAAAATATCAAAACCAGCATAACTGAAAATGCTGAATATAAAGTTAATGTTATAATTACAATATTCTTGTTCTAAAATCTGAATGGTTCTAACTAACACCCATAATAAGGAAAAACATAGCATTTGTAACTCTTCCATAAATATGTGTGGAATAATTAATGAATAAAATTATGCTTTGCTCCCTATATACACAAAGAAAGTAGTAGATATGGTCATTCTTTGACTAACACTCTTTTTTTTTTTTATTTTCCAGTAATACAGCACAGTTTCAATATTTCCATTACTCTGACCAAGTAAGTGGTCCAAAGATGGAATTATTTATCCAATTGAGATAAATAAAGATTTCCCAGGATTTTTTTCTGATTTTACAACTTTAATGTTAAGCTGAGGCCATGAAGTCCTTTGGGAGAGAGAGTCAGACTGCTATAAGAGAGAATGACACTGACTTACTGAGAGAAACAGAGATGAGAGATGGAGAGAGAAAGAGAGAGAGAATGAAAGAGAAAGCAAGTGAGAGATAGAATAAGACCTTGAGTAAGAACGGGAATGAAAGCCATAAAGCTCTAACACTGTTCAAGTCCTTGGAGCTGGTGATTCTTAAGACCAACTTCATCTTTACCCTTCTGATCTCTTTGCTGTTGTTGTTGTTGTTGTTGTTGTTGTTGTTGTTATTGCTTTGTTAGCAAGTTTATTTTTTCTTAATTTGTAATCAAAATGATTCTGCCCCTAACAGAAGAAAATACAAAAGCCCTTTTGTTCCTATTATTATAGTTGATGAAATATGGATTTAAACATTTCAGACATTAGTAAAATTTTGAGTAGCATGAATGTCTCTCAGATTGATGGAGACCACAAAGAAAATCAAAAAACAAATTAGTCTGTAGAGGGAAATAAAAGATAAAAAAGAAATCAGAAACAATAGATAAAAGAAAAACTTGAGATAGTATAAAGGCAAAAAGAACATAAAATATGACAAGAGGAAAATTAATTATATTGTATATACATATAAATGAAAATGCTACTTATGTGGGACACATGATATTAAAAAGACAAAGAAAAACTTAAAAATAAAAATGAACAAAAATTGATCCAGCAAAGCATGGGTAGCAACATTATCTTCAGGTAATAAATTCAAATCAAAAGGCACAATAATGCTATATATTTTAAGAATCTATAGAAATAAATGCCAGAAACAGGTACTCAAAAGACTCTGCCCATGTTATCAACATGTACATAGCCTAATGAAGAAAGTTTATATACAAACAGATGTTTCTAATGCAAGCTGCAAAGTGCAAAGCAAGAACATAAGATGATTAGGATACTCTAGTAGCATAGAAGAGGATTGGAAATTCAGGAAAAAGAGGTGATCTTTGAGTAGATAATGAAGAGATCTATAGGAACTAACTAGGAGAAAGGCAACAAGAATAAGGATTTGTATAAATAGAAGTAGAAAAAAGAGCACTATATATTGCAAAAAGATAACTTTTATAGACCAAACTTTGAGCATAAAAAATATATTTTAAAAATTCTGTTTGCAGGAAGATGTAGCAGATACTTTCCCAAATCACTCCTGCCAAGTACAATGAAAAACTCTGGACATTATGCATGAAATAAATCTTAAAAGACTCCAAAAGGTGTAGAGAAAATCAATCTAGAGACTTTAAAAAAATCACTACAAATTCCCTGTATTTTGTTTTTTTGTGTGTCTCATACATCTCTGACATCATACATCAATGACAAAATCCCATACATCAATGACAAAAACCAGGTGGAAAAACCTACTTCTTCCACTATCCTACAACAAGGCATTCCATTCAACCTACCTGGGTATTATCAGAGAAGACCAAGTTGGGAGCTGAGATTTTGATCCTGCTGAGTGATTACAAACCCACCACTACAGTATGAATGGGAAGCCTTTGCTTCCACTCCGACCCCACAGTAACAAGACACTCTTTCTCTTCCTTGCCAGGCTAATATCTTAGTGAACAGTGAGCATTTCCAATACAACTCAGCCTAAGGTTACACAGGGGCTAGATATGAGGCTCTCCTTCCCCTCCCATCCAGAAAGATTTCAATGAAGGGTTACTAGAGAGCAGACCTTCCACCTCACCCAGCAATAGTAAGGAACTCCCAGCATCAGGTGTGTTAACAGAGAACAAATGAGGAATTCGGAATTCTGTGTTTGTTTGTTTGTTTAATTTCAAAACAGAGTTTATTAGCAAGAAGAAGAAAAGGAAAAAGAAAGTTTCATGGCAGAAAGACCTGCCATGGGCAAGTTTCTCAAAAAAGAAAACCACCGAATCTGGAATCCTACCAGCACCTGACAATAATGAAGCAGCTCCTTTTCTTTCCTTGCCAAATCGGTCTCAGATAAAGTCAGCAGAAAGAGATGCTTAAATGAGATCCCAAGTTTCGTAACACAATACTCAGAATGCCCAGGTTTTAATCCAAAATCACGTGTCATACCAAAAAGACCTTTAACCAAATGAGAATAGACAATAAATAAATGCCAACACTTAGATGACAGTTGTTATAGTTACTTGGCAAATATTTTAAAGCAGTCATGATCAAATGCTTCAAGTGAAAAAATAATCTCAGCAAATAAATGGTAGATAGAACTAGATAGAAATTTTAGAACTTAAAAAAATAAACAAGAGAGATATTTTAGTGTGTAGAATCTACAGCAGAATAAGGATAAGGGGAAGGAACCCGTGAACTTGAATATGGAACAAAGGAAATTATCCTCTATGAACAACAGAGGGGAAAAAAATGAAGAAAGTCTCAGGGACGTTGGCAAATATCTAACATTTGTTTCATCAGAGTTCTAGAAGGAAAGAAGAAAAAGAGCAAGAAGAAAAAAAATACTTAAAAAATGGTTGAGACTTCCCAAACTTGGGAAGAAGTATAGAATGACAATTTAAAGAATCTGGGAAAATCCTAAACAAGACAAATGCAGAGAAATTTACAGCATTACACATCATAGTCAAAATCTCCAAAACTAAAACAAAAATATTGAAAGCAGCAAGAAAAAAACGACGCCTTTCATACAAGGAGAAAGCAATTCAAATGACAACAGATTTCTCATCAGAAACCATGAAGGCCAAAAGGTAGTGGCATAACATTTTCCAAGTTTTGAAAGAGAAGGACAGTCCTAGCTGGGCTCGGTGGCTCAGCCTGTAATCCCACGCCTTTGGGAAGCTGAGGTGAGTGGATTACCTAAGTCTGCGGGTTTGAGACCCGCCTGGGCAGGCGAGATCTCATCTGTACAGCAAATCAAAAAATTAGCCAGGCGTGGTAGCACGCGCCTGTAGTTCCAGCTACTTGGAAGACTGAGGCGGAAGGATCGCCGGAGCCCAGCAGGTCGAGGCTGCGGTGGCCGGGAGCAGCCACTGCACTCCAGCCTGGGCAACAGAGTGAGACTCCAACTCAAAAAAGAAAAGAAAAGGACTGTCCAATCAGGATCCTATATCCAGGAAAAATATTCTTTGAGAATGCTTCTTCATTCTCAGTTAAAGGAAAATTAGGAGAACCCGTTGACAGCAGGCCTATCCTATTAAAATGGTTAAAGAAAGTTCTCTAAACAAAAAGAAACATAAAATAACCTTGGAACATCAAAAAGAAGGAAATGAGGAGTGGAAGAAAGGACGAAGGAAAGAAGGGAGAGAGAACATGAAAAGCAAAAAACATGGGTAAACACATTAGATTTCCTCCTTCTCTTAACTTTTCTAAACTATGTTTAATATTTGAAGCAAAAATTATGACACAGATATAGTTCTAAATGTACACAGATGACCTATTTAAGACAATTATATTACAAACAGTGGAGAGTAAAAAGACATAAAGTGGTATAAGATTTCTGTTACTCCACTCAAACTGGTAAAAATGATAACACCAATAGACTGCAATAAGTTATCTGCATATAATAAAATCCAAGAGTTGTCACTAATAAGACTATAGAAAAAGACAACACTTAAAAACAGTACAGATAAATTAAAATGGGATTATAAAAATTATTCCAAGTAATCCACAAAAGGCAGGGGGAAAAAAGCAAAGAAACCAAAGAAACAGAGTACGAACAGAAAATAATATTAAAAGTCAATAAACAAAAATGGTTTGAATAATACAACTAAAAGACAGAGTTAAGCAGGGTATATTTTAAAACATGACTAAGCTGTATGTTATGTACAAGAAACTTACTTCAAATATAGTTATATAAGTAGGGAAAGTTAAATGATGGAAAAATAAATATTATGCAAATAATAATCAAAGGTAAGTTGGAGATGCTTTATTAATATCATGTGAGGCAGACTTCTACTCAAAGAAAATTATCAGAGAGAGGAACATTACATAATGATAAATAGATCAATATACCAAGAAGACATAACAATTTTAAGTGTATATGCACCAAGCAACAGAGTGGCAAACTATGTAAAAACTAATATAATCGAAGTTCATACTTTGTCCTTCTTTATGGCTATATAATATTCTATATAATATTCATGTATATCTACCTTATTTTTTTAATCCAGTCTACTTTCAATGGGCAGCACTGTTGGTTCCATGTTTTTGCTATTGTGAATAATGCTACAATAAACATGCATGTGAATGTATCTTTTCCATAGAGTGATTTGAGTTCCTCCATGTATATATCCAGAAAGGAGATTGCTGGGTCACATGGAAGGTCAATTTTTAGACCTTTTAGGAATCTCCACATTGCTTTCCACAGAGTTTGTACTAGTTTACACTCCTACCAATAGTGTAGAAGGGTTCTTGGAGCTATAGTGCTTTTACTGCTCAATGCCAATACATATCTCCAGGTACTTGGACCTCCCAGTCTTCTAATTAGGAGGTTGGACCACTCTTCCCTTCCTGAGCAGAGAACTTGAGACAGTACGTGTCCCCTAACACATCACCAAGATACACTTCTAGCACTCAGAGGCTGCACACCAGACCCTGCCTCAGAGCTAGTACCTATGCCTCCACAGGTGGACTCATAGGTGAGCCTGCCCAGTTTTCCTCCACCATCTTTGTTCTCCCCTCCCTAGGGTTTAGTGTACTACACAGATCAGGCCACTACTGAGACAACAAAGAGCTTCTTTCAGTAAATGAGGATCAAGTAAATTCCCCTTCACATCAGCGGTAGCTACCACTTATCTATAGATGCCACTTGCTGGCCTGGAGGTTGACTGATACAACACACCAAGTAATTTGATGACACCAGCACATACCATCAAGAAGCAAGATAAGCTTCCAGAGATCTCCACTACCCCAATCCCACAGGTGATAGCAAGATGGTCCATTGCCCCACTGTATCACTATTACAACCTTCATCAGAAAAGCTACATAACCAGACTATGTATCTCAGAGGAACTCATACAGACTAGATTCTACAGTTCATTCAGATGAGAAAGAAACTGAGGAAAAAATTCTTAAAGTATAACAAAACAAAAGTTTATCTTATCTCTCATGGCATGGATTTGGGTTTGATAAAGAATTGGTTGTCTATTTTGATTTCCGTAAGGGTATCTCCTGCGTTTTCTAAGATACTTAAAGTCTGAAGTTTTACGTTTAGGTGTTTGATTCATGTAGAGTAGATTTTTCTGTATGGTGACAGGTAGGGTACTGTTTCATTCTTCTGCACATGATCAACCAGTTTTCCCAGCCCCATTTACTGAATAGGTTCTCTTTTCCCCAATGGTTGTTGGTAGAGGTTTGTTGAACATGGGTTGGTTGAGAATTTAGGTTTTGCTTCTGTAACCTCTATCCTGTTCCATTGGTCTATATGTCTGTTCTTGTGCCAATACCAGACTGTTTTGATTATTGTAGCCTTATAATAAAGTTTAAAGTCTGGGAGTGTGACACTTCCCCTTTGTTTTCTTTGCTAGGGATTGTTTTGGTTATTCATGGTCAATTATGTTTCCATATGAATTTCTGTATTGTCATTTCAGGTCTGAGAAGAATTATGTTGGTAATTTAATGGCTATTGCATTGAATCTGTAGATTGCCTTTGGTAGGATGGACATCTTAACAATGTTGCTTCTTCCTATTCATGAGCATGCAGTATTTTTCATTTGCTTGTGTCCTCTTTTATTTCTTTGAGCAGTATTTTGTAGTTTTCATTGTAAAGATCTTTCACTTCTCTGGTTAGGATGATGCTGAGTTATTTCATTATTTTGTGGTTATTGTGAATGGGATTGTGTTTTTTATTTGGCTCTCTACCAGTTTGTTGTTGGTGTATAAGAATGCAACTGTCTTTTGCCCATTTATTTTGTCCCCCTAGACTTTGCTAAAGTCCTTTATCAGTTCAAGGAGATTTTTGACAGATTATCTTGGATTTTTGAAGCATAAGATCATTTCATCAGCAAAGAGGACTACCTCTTTTCCTATTGGATGCCTCTGATTTCCTTCTCTTGTCTCATTTCTCTAGCTAGGACTTCCAAAACTATGTTGAACAGGAGGGGTAAGAGTGGGTAGCCTTGTCTTGTTCTGGTTTTCAGGGAAAATGTTTCCAATTTCTGTCTGTTTAACAGTATGCTGGCTGTGGGTTTCTCATAGATGGCTCTTACTATTTTGAGGTATGTTCCACCTATGCTTAATTGTTCGAGGGTTTTTATCAAGAAGGGGTGCTGGATTTTATCAAAAACTTTTTCCATATCTAATGATATAATCATGTGGTTCTTGTTTTTGCATCTGTTGATATATTTAATTACATTTATGGTCTTGCAGATGTTGAACCAGCCCTGCATCCTGGAGATGAAACCTACTTGGTCATGGTAGATGATTTTCAAGATACGTTGTTGGATCCAATTTGCTAGAATCTTGTTGAGAATTTTTGCATCTATATTAATTAGAGATATTGACCTGTAGTTTCTTTCTTTGTTGAGTCTTTGCTCAATTTGAGTAACAGTGTGATCTTAGTTTCATAAAATGATTTGGGGAGAGTTCTGTCTTTCTCAATTGCCTGGAATACTTTCAATAGGATTGGTATCAGCTCCTCCTCATCAAACTGAAAACCTTCTGCAAAGCAAAAGAAACCATCGAGGAATTGGGGAGACAGCCCACAGACTAGCGAAAAAATATTTGCCAACTGCTTATCTGACAAAGACTTAACATCCAGGATCTACAAAGAACTCATATGCCAAAAGGAAAAAAAAAAACAGTCCCATTAAAAAGGTGGCAAGCCGGGCTCGGTGGCTCAGCCTGTAATCCCGCACCTTGGGAGGCTGAGGTGAGTCGATTGCCTGAGCCCGCGGGTTCAAGACCCGCCTGGGCAGCGAGACCTCATCTCTACAATAAATAAAAAAAAAATCAGCCAGGCATGGTAGCACATGCCTGTAATTCCGGCTAATTGGAAGGCTGAGGCGGAAGGATCGCCGGAGCCCAGCAGGTCGAGCTTGCAGTGGCCGGAAGCGGCCACTGCACTCCAGTCTGGGCGACAGTTTGAGACTCCAACTCAAAATAAAAAAAAAGGTGGCAAAAGAGATGAATAGACACTTCTCAAAAGAATACATATGAGAAGTTAATAGACACATGGAAAAATTATCAGCCTCATTAAGCATCAGAGAAACACAAATCAAAACCATATTGAGATACCTACCACCTAACTCCAGTAAGAGTAAACATCATTAACAAAACAAAAAACAACAGATGCTGGTAAGGATGCAGAGAAAAGAGACCACTTCTACACTATTGGTGGAAATGAAAACTATTTCAACCTCTATGAAAAACAATGTGGTAATTCTTAAAATAACTAGAAGTTGACCTTCCATATGACCCAGTAATCCCCTTTATGAGAATATACCCAATGAAACTTTAATCACTCCACAAAAAAGATACCTGTGCACACATGTTTATTGCAGCACTATTCACATAGCAAAAACATGGAACCAACCATGCTGCCCATCAAAACTGGACTGGAGTTTTAAAATGTGGTACATAAACATGGTGAATATTATGTAGCCATAAAGAAGGATAAAATTATGTACTTTGCAGCTACTTGAATGAACTTAGAATTTATAATACTGAGTGACCTATCACAGAAAAAAGACCTGAGTACCACATGTTCTCACTCATAAGCAGACCCTGAATATTTACCATAATACTATAAGAAAAGGATTGGCAGTAGCTGGAAACTGCCAGGAGGGCGGGGGCATATAATATCAATAAGTATACCTGATCTCAAACCAGGTAAAGTGGGAACCAAAGGGAGGTCCAAACTTTACATGTACAGTGATCACTTGTATACTTAATCCTGAATTGTACCCCATATCTTATAATTTTTTTTAAAAACAGTGTTATTCCTCCCAAGGGCACACCAACTCTTCATTAACAGACTAATCAAAATGAAATCCCTGAAATGTCAGATAACAAATTCAGAATATTAATATAAAGAAACTCAATGAGATGCAAGAGAAAGTTGATAACCAACACAACAAAATTAGAAGAACAATTTGGGAGGTGAAAGGAGAGATTGACAACATTAAAAAACCAAACCAACTAAAAGACTCAGTGATGGTGATACAAAACACAGTTCAAAACTTTAGCAGTAAACTAGACCTAGTGGAAGAAAGAATCTCAGAGCTAGAGGACAGGTCCCTTGAATTAATCTAGTTGTTCAGAAATAAAGAGAAAAAATTAAGAAGAATGAACAGAATTTATGAGAAATTGGGATTACATAAAGTTAACAAATATAAATCTTGGGAATTCCAGAGGAGTAAGAAGTTACAATAAAATGTATGGAAAACATATTCAAGAAAATAATTTAAGAAAATTGTCCTGGTCTTGAGAGAGATCAAAACATCCAAACACAAGAATCTCAAGGACCTCCTGCAAGAAACATCACAAGAAGAACCTCACCAAGGCATATAGTTGTCAGATTCTCCAAAGTAAATGTGAAAGAAAATATTCTAAGAGCAACAAGAGAGAAGAACCAAATCACTAATGAAGGAAAGGATGTTAGACTAACATCAAACTTCTTAGCAAAACACTACAAGTCAGAAGAGTATGAGGGCCTCTTTTCAACCATCTTAAAGACAAAAAATGCTCACCAAGTATTTTATATCCAGTCCAACTAAGCTTCATAAACTAAGGAGAAATATTTTCCTGACAAACACTAAAGAAATTTGTCTCCACTAAACCAGCTCTACAAGAAATTCTCAAAGGAGTTCTAAACACTGAAATGAATTGATGACTCTCACTATCATAAAATATCACACACATACAAAGATCACAGAACCGGTAAAGCAATTGTACATTTGAAACCCCAAGGCAATTAGCTTACAATACTATGGCAGGAACAAAACCTCGCAAATCAGTATTAACCCTGAATCTAAATGGCCCAAATGCCCACTTAAAAGAATCAGAGTAACAAACTGGATAACAAAAACACAAAACCCGGCAATCTGCTGCCTAAAAGAAACTCACCTTCTATCCAAACACAGTCACAGACTCTAATGGGTGGAAAAGCTATATCAAGTGAAGGAAAAACAAAAGTGATCAGAAGTAACCATCCTCATATCAGATAACTCAGATTTAAAACCAAAAACAATAAAAAAAGACAAAAAAGACATTATATAATGACAAAAGCTGCAATTCAACAAGAAGATTTAACTACCTTAAACATATATGCACTGAACACCAGAGTACCCAAATTCATGAAGCAAGCACTACTTGACCTTAGACAACATATTGATAGCATTACAACACTAGGGATGACTTCAACACCTCACTGACATCACTAGATAGATCATCAAAGCAGAAAATAACAAAGAAACATTGGACTTAAGCTAGACTATAAACCAAATGGCCCTAACAGACATCAACAACTGCAGAACATGCATTTTTCTCATCTCCACATGGTGCATTCTCCAAAATAGACCACATGCTTGACCCATAAGCAAGTCTCAATAAAATTAAAAACTTCAAATTATACCCGCATTTTCTTGGGCCACAGTGGATAAAATTAAAAATCAACATTAAGAGGAGCTCCCAAAACTAACCACTGCATGGAAACTGAACAATTCATTCTTGAAAGACCCTTAGGTAAATAATGGAACTAAAGCAGAATTTTTTTTTAATGGTGAAACAAATGAAAATGGAAACAAAATATATCAAAATCACTGGGACATAGCAGAAACAATGCTAAGAGGAAAATTTATAACATTAAATGCCTACATCAAAAAGACGTTAAGATCTTGAACCAACAGCCTAACTTAACATCTTAAAGAACTAGAAAAACAAGAACAGTGTAAACCAAAAACTGGCAGAAGAAAATAAATAACAAAGATCACAGCAGAACTCAATGAGATGGAGACCAAAAACAATGATACAAAAATTCAGTTAATCAAAAAAAAAGGGTTCTTTAAAAGAGCAACCAAAATTGACAGATCACTAGCTAGACTATCCAAGAAAAAGAGAGAGAAGACTCAAATAAATACAATCAAAATGACAGAGATGACATAACAACTGATATGGAAATACAAGAGACTACTATGAATACCTCTAAGGAACAAACTGAAAAACCTAGAGAGGATGGATAAATTCCTGGAAACATACAACTTTCCAAGAATAAAGCAGGAAGAAATAGATATCCTGAACAGACCAATAACAAACAACAAAATTGAATCAGTAAAAAAAAAAAATCTTATAACAACAGAAAAACCAGGTCCAGATGAGTCCACAGCTGAATGCTGTCAGATGTACAATGTACAAAGAAGAGCTTATACCAATTTTACTGAGACCATTCCAAAAAATTAAGGAGGAGGGACTCATCCCTAACTCATTACATAAAAACAGCATCACACTGACACTAAATTCAGGCAAGAACACAACAAACAAGAAAACTACAGGTCAATTTATCTGATGAACATAGATGCAAAAATCCTTAACAAAATGCTAGCAAACCGAATTCAACAGTGTGTCAAAAAAAAAAAAAAAAAAAAAAACCTGTTCATCATAACCAAGTGGGCTTTATTCCAAAGGTGCAAGGATAGTACAATATCTGCAAATCACTAAATGTGATTCACTACATAAATAGAAGCAAAAATAAAAATTATATGACATCACAACAGATGCAGAAAAAGCACTGGATAAAATCTATGATAAAATTAAACAAACTGAGCATCAAAGGAACATATCTCAAAATAATAAGACCATATATGACAAACCCACAGTCAACATTATAATTAAGAAAGAATGGAAACATTCCCCTTCAGAAGAGGACTAAGACAGGGATGTCCACTCTTACCACTCTCATTCAACATTGTACTGGAAGTACTAGCGAGAGCAATCTGACAAAAGAAATAAATAAAAGGCATCCACATCAGCAAGGAGGAAGTCAAATTATCTCTGTTCATGAATGACACAGTATACCCAGGAAATTCTAAAGACTCCTCTAAGAAGATTCTAGATTTGATAAATGACTTCAGCAAAGTCTCAGGATCCAAAATTAACATACAAAAATTAGAAGTGTTCCTATACACTAACAATGTTCATGTTGAGAACCAAATAAAGAGCTCAATCTCATTTACACTAAACACACACACACACACACACACACACACACACACACACAAACACACACACACACACCCTAGTAGCACATCTACCCCAGGAGGTGAGGATGTGAAAAATCTCTTCAAGGAGAAGTACAAGACAATAATAAAAGAAATCATAGATGACACAAACAAATGGAAGAACATCTTGTGTTCACGGATCAGAAAAAATAATATTGTTATAATGACCATACTGTCCAAAACAATCAACAGATTCAACACAATCCTTATCAAAATATCAACTTCATTTTTCACAGAATTAGGAAAAATCATTTCAAAGGTTATATGGAACCAAATTAGAGTCCAAACATCCAAAGCAATCCTAAGCAAAAAGAACAATTGTGAAGGCATCACTCTGCTCAACTTCAAATTATACTACAAGGTTATAGTAAATAAAAATAGATCAGTGGAACAGAATAGAGGGCACAGAAATAAAACCTCACACCTACAACAAACTGATCTTCAATATAGCTAATAAAAACAAACAATGGGGAAAGGACACCCTATTCAATAAACGGTGCTGGAAAAGTTGACTAGTCATATGCAGAAGAATAAAACTGGATCCCTACCTCTCATCATATACAAAAATTAACCCTAGATTAATTAAAGACCTAAAAGTAAGACATGAAACTATAAGAATCCTAGGGGGAAAAAACCCTAGAAAACACTCTTCTGGACATCAGCCTAAGCAAAGAATTTATGACGAAGACTTCAAAATCAATTGCAACAAAAATAGACAAGTGGGACTTAATTAAACTAAAAAGCTTCTACACAACCAAAGAAATAATCAACAGAGTGAAGAGAAAACCTACAGAATGGGAGAATATATTTGCAAATCATTTCTCAGACAAAGGGTTAATATCCAGAATCTACAAGGAACCAAATAATTCAACATAGAAAAAAACAAACCACCACATCAAAAAGTGGACAATGGGCATGAATAGATGCTTTTTAAAAAAAGACACACAAGTGGCCAACAAACATATGAAAAAATGCTCAGCCTCACTAATCATCAGAGAAGTGAAAATTAAAACCACAGTGAGATATCACCTTACACCAGTCAGAATAGCTGTTACCAAAAAATCAAAGAACAACAGATGTTAGCATGTTTGCAAAGAAAAGGGAGCACTCATTCACTGTTGGTGGGATTGTAAACTAGTTCTACCTTTATAAAAAGCAATATGGCAATTTCTCAAAGAACTCGTGATAGAATTACCATTTGGCCCAGCAACCTCACTAGTAGAGATCTACCCAAAGGAAAATAAATCATCATATTAGATAGTTATCTGTACTCATATGTTTACTGCAGCACTATTCACAATAGCAAAATCATGGAACCCACTTAAGTTCCCACCAATAATTGACTGGATAAAGAAAATGTGGTATATATACACCATGAAATATTACATAGTCATAAAAAAGAATGAATCCATGTCCTTTTCAGCAACATGAATGGAGCTGGCAATCATCATCCTACATGAACTGACTCAGAAACAGAAAACAAAACACCACATGTTTTTACTTATATGCGAAAACTAGTTTCCAAAGATGTAAATCATAGACACAGGGAACACCAATAAGGGAGGAAATTGGGGGGATTAGGATTCAGAAATTAACTATTGGGTACAAATTCTCTACCTGAGCAATGTGCCACTTGAGACCCAAATCCCACCACTATATGCGCATGAATTTCCTGAATCTAAAATGAAAATAAGAAAAAAAAATCCCCTTCCCCCCAAAAAACTGATACTGGTAAGGATTCAGAAAAAAAGAAACTCATACACTGTTGGGGAGACTGCAAATTAGTGCAGCCAACATGGAAAAAAGTAGAGATTTCTCAAAAAACTAAAACAAGTACTACCATATGATTCCATAATCCTAATACTGAGTATCCAAGTGAAAAATATATATATAAAAGGGATACCTGTACTTGCATGTTTATTGCAGCACTATTCACAGTAGCAAAGAATAGAATCAACTTGAGTGTTCATCAGTGGACAAATGAAAAATGAAAATGTGGCATATATATATACAGTGGAATACTATTTGACCATAAAAAAGAATAAAATTATGTCATTTGCAGTAACATGTATTGAATTGAAGGTCATTGTGTTAAGTAAAATAAACCATGGACAAAAAAAACTCCAAATATTATTTGTTCTCACTCATGTGTGAGTTAATAAAGTCAATTTCATGAAGGTAGAGTATAGGATGATAGAAACTAGAGGCCAGAAAGGGTGTGTGAGTTAGAAGGGAATGAAGAAAAGTTGGTTAATGGGTACAATCACAGAGTTAGACAGAATATATAAGTTTTAATGTTTGATAGCATAGTAAGGTGATTATAGTAACAATGTTTTATATATTTCAAAGTAGTTAAAAGTGAGGACTCAAAATGTTTCCAGTACACAGAAATGATAAATATTTGAGGTGATGGATACCCTAAATACCATATAAACAAATAATATATATTTAAAAATGTAAAAAGAGAAAAAGTATTAAATAAATAAAGCTTCCACTTCAATAACCTAGAAAAAGAAAAGAAAAATAAACTCAAGCAAGAAGGAAAAGAACAATGACAAGAGTAGAAATCAATGACATTAAAACAAGAAAAAAAGAGGAAACTAATGAAGCCAAGTACTAGAAATATTTAGCGAGATTGACAAAAAATATTAGGAAGAATTTTCAATATCATTAATGGAACATGGGATACCACTACAAATCCTATAGACAAAAAAATTAAAAATGGGAAGGGGAATACTATTAACAATGCTATACATGTGATTTTGAGAAATACACAAAATATGCTCATTCCTCAAAAAACAATGTACCCCAACTTAGCCAATATTAAATAGGTAATTTTAATAGTCCTATATCTATTAAGGAGTTAAATTGATAGTTTTAAAACTCTCAAACAAGAAATTCCCAGTCCTGCATGGTTTCACTAGAAAAATTTAACAAGCATTTAAAGAATTGACACTAATTGTACACAATCTCTAACAGAAAACATAAGCGTATAAAACACTTTTATTTTATTTTATGAATTTGGTATTAACCTGATATCAGAACCAGACAGACAGTACTAAAAAAAGAAAACTACAGACTAATATCTCCTAGGAATATAGACGTGAAAATCTTAAAATATTAGCAAATATAATTCAATATATAAAATAATTATAAACAATAATTATATGGGATTTATTCAAGGGATGCATGCAAGGCTAGTTCAGTTTGAAAAATCAGTTAATTTAATCTGCCCTATTAATATATTAAAGTAGAAAAATCAATACAGAAAAAGCATTTGACAATATTCAACACCTATTCATTTAAAAAAACCCAGAAAAATAGGAATAGAGAGGAACTTCAACTTGATAAAAAGCATCTACAGTAAACCTCAGGTGATGTTACATTAAGTGGTAAATAGCTTTCCTTCTAAGATGGAGAATAAGGCATCTACTCTCACCACCCTTATTCAACATAGTGCTGGAGGTTCTAGCCAGTACAATAAGGCAAATAATAATAATAAATGTATATGGATCAGCAAGGAAGAATACAACTATCCCTATTTGCAGATGACACAATAGTATATGTACAAAATCTAAGAAATCTACAAAAATAAAACTCTTAGAACTAATTAATTGACTCACTAAGTTTGTAGAATATAAGATAAATATGTGGAAATCAGTTATACTTCTATATACTGAAAATGACCAAAATTTAAAGTGTAGTACTGCTTACAATCCCTAAAAACTGAAATATTTAGATTGAAATCTAATAAAACGTAAACAGGCTCTGTTTGCTGAAAACTACAAGATAAGATAGTGAGAAAGGAAATCAAAGAAGATATAAATAAATGGAGAAACATATTGTGTTCATGGACTAGAATACTAAATATAATAAAGATGTCAAATCTCCCCATATTCATGTACAAATTGAATGCAATTCCTATTACAATTTCTGTAAGTTTGGGGAGATAGATATAGACAAGATTATTCTAAAAATTATGTGAAACACTGAAGGAACTAGGGTATCTAAAATGATTTTGCAAAAGAATAAAGTGGGAGAAGTCAGTCTACTCAGTGTCAAGACTTATTACATAGCTACAGTAACCCAGATCGTGTGATATTTGTGGGGGAATAGGCACATGGATCAATGAAACAGAATACAGAACCCAGAAATTAATGCAATTGACTTGATAAGGGTGCAAAAGCAATTCAGTAGAGGAGAGATAGTATCTTCAACAAATGATACTAAAGCAACTGGATACCCATAGGCTAAAACAATTAACCTCAACCTAAGTTTTACACCTTACACAATGTTTAACTCAAAATGGATTACAGAATTAAATGTGAAACACGTTTGTATTTTCAGACATTCTTATCATGCTCTACTCCCCAACCACTCCAAACTGACTCTTGTTTATCTTTCAGTACCATTGCTGCAGATGGATTTTCATCCATCAATTTGTTTTTCTGAAACCTTCTCCTTACCCTCATTGATTTCCGTCACAGTATCCTGTTGGTTTTTCATAGCTCTCATTTCTTCATTTTTTATTATTTAGTTTTATTAAGAGCATTCACTTGTTTTCTATTTGACTCTCTCACCAGGCTGTAAGCCACACACCAACAAGAACCATGTCTATTTTGTTCAGAATGAGCCCCCATTACGTAGCATGACACCAGGAACACGGTGGATGTGCTAAGAAATATCTGTAGACAAAACATTTCTCAGAAGGCCAAGGGAGCCCTTGTGAAATAAAACTTCAGAAGTCTGATTGTGAGGAAAGAACTCTAAGTTTTTCCAACTAGGTTTGATTACCTGGCTCCACCATATAATAATTCATTTAGCTAGAGTAAACAAGCAAAAACTCTCTGAGTCTCCAATGGTTGCTGTAGATAGTGAATGAATTCATAAATAAAAAGTTTACATAGTATTCATCAGATCAAATGTTGGCTTCCTTCTTGAGATAAATTGACTTTTTTGACCTCTAAATACAACATAATGAGTATCTAAGCAAAACTCTTTAAATTCCTAAATTTATTAGAAATTCACACAACAGTTTCATTTGAGAACATATGTAGTTATTTGCAAAGGAGAATGATTACACCCCAAACAGTACTAAGAGGAATAATTTTTCCTCAATTACATAATACTTTATAGGTTTAAAAAACATGAGAATTTTAAATGACCTACTTTTCTTTGAATTATACACATTTTTGTCTTCAGCACAGCAGTTCTTAGTTTCTTATATCTGTCTTGGGGAGAATGATGACCTATGTCAGGAAAAAGGAAAATACTGCCAAACAAGACAATATTCTGCCTGCTCCCCACCCCCCCGACACACACACACACACACACACACACACACACACGTTTAGTTAAAGGAAAGCATGTCTTTGAAGTGTCTTGATGATTTTTATAGACACTAACTCTTCCTCATTTTATTCCTTCTGGATGATTCTATTCTAAAGAAAATAATGTGGTCTTTGAACTGACTAGCAAAGGGTTTTTATAAACTATTCCTGATCTGTTCCACAAAAGGAAACTTTACTCAGTGAACTTGGGAAACGCATCCTTTCTTTGTGTTCAATGCCATATACCTAGGGCTAGGAGAAGTGTCCAACACGTGGTGGGTGATTAGCAAATATTTATTGGATGCATAGATGAGTAGATGAAAAGAGAACCTAGGATTCAGAGCCAGATTCTCAAATCAATAGAGACCCGGAACATCATAGTAGGAAGGGGTTATATGAATGCAGACTATGATAGTCTTCTTGTATCTCACCTATTTGTCCATGTGTAGCAGACCTGAAAAGAGGACTTTGTTTAAAAGTATTCCACATATGAGAAACCAACTTCAATTTTTTTTTTTTTTTGAGTTGGAGTCTCACTCTGTTGCCCAGACTGGAGTGCAGT
>NW_007126583.1:20593-63729 GCF_000164805.1 Carlito syrichta
TCAGGCAATCCACTCACCTCAGTCTCCCAAAGGCGCGGGATTACAGGCTGAGCCACGGAGCCCAGCTGTATTTACATAAATTATTTGAAATTCTTCTGGCCAGGCTCAGTGGCTCAGCCTGTAATCCCAGCACTTTGGGAGGCCAAGGCAAGTGGACTGCCTGAGCCCTGTGGGTTCGAGACCAGCCTGGGCAACTTGGCGAGACCTCGTCTCTACAATAAATAAATAAATAAAAATTAGCTGGACATGGTAGCACACACCTGTAGTTCTGGCTACTTGGAAGGCTGAGGTGAAAGGATCACCGGAGCCCAGCAGGTCGACGCTGGGGTGGCCATTAGCATGCCACCGCACTCTAGCCTAGGTGATGAAGTGAGACCCCCAACTCAAAAAAAGAAATTATTCTAAACAGAAGATTTGTCTTTTCTCTTCCACTTATTTACTTATATCAGCATGGACTTACAGTTATTTACTTTATACCTGCATTATAATCCATTGTTTTATTTATTTATTTATTTATTTATTTATTTATTTATTTTTATTTTTTTGAGTTGGAGTCTCACTCTGTCACCCAGACTGTAGTGCAGTGGCTGCTCCCGGCCACTGCAGCCTCGACCCACTGGGCTCCGGTTATCTTTCCACCTCAGCCTTCTGAGTAGCCGAAATTACAGGCACGCGCTACCATGCCCGGCTGATTTTTTGATTTATTGTAGAGATGAGGTCTCGCCAAGTCGCCCAGGCGGGTCTTGAACCCTCAGGCTCAGGCAATTCACTCACCTCAGCCTCCCAAAGCACGGGATTACAGGCTGAGCCACCGAGCCCGGTTCCATTGCTGTTTTATTTACTGTCACTCAATTTTTTTTTTAGCTTTGACCGTTAAGAGTCCTTTCAGTTGGCACTTGATCCCTTTGATATACCCTAGGGAGGTTATTTTATACATCTGGCTGATAGTTATATTATTTTACAACATTTTGCAATCTATTCTGGGATCGTCTGATCTCCTTAATGATTTTTTAAAAATTTGTATACGTTAAGGTTCACTAATGTTTTGTAAAGGTCAGTGGGTTTTTACAATTGTGTAGTCACATCGTCATCATTATAGTATTATACAGAATAGTTTCACCATGCTAAAAATTCCCTATGCCTTACCCATTCAATTTTTTTTACCCTCTCCTCAAAGCCTCTAACGTCTTAGTTCATTTCCTGTGGCTATAACAAAATATTGCTGACTGGGTGATTTACAAAGTATAGAAGTTGATTTTGGCTAATGGTTTGGAGATTGGAAAGTCCAAGAGTATGGCACCAGCAACTGCTTGGTTTCTGGCGCGGTTCCTGCTGCTTCCTAACATGGCGGAAGATTCCATAGGGTGAGAGGGCAAGAGAGTCCTTGTACAAGAGACCTTACTTCATAATAATGGCACTCATACAGGAATTAATATGCTTCATTGAGAATGGCATTAGTCCATTCATGATGGTGGACTCCTTATGGCTTAATCACCTCTTAAAGTCCATTCTCCCACACCTTTATATTGGCAATTAAGTGTCAACATGAGTTTTGAAGGAGACATTTAAATCATAGCAACTGGAAATCACTGATCGTTTGTACTATTTATATAGTTTTTCCTTTTTCAGAATGCCATATAATTAGAATCATGTAATGTATAGGCTTTTCCAACTGATTCCTTTCACTTAGCAATATGCATTTAATATTCATTCATGCATTATTTCTGGTTAACTTCTTCAGTTTCTGGTGATTATAAATAAAGCTATTATACACATTCATATTCAATTGTTTGTGTGGACATAATTTTTCAAATAAGTTGAATAAATATCTGGTTAAACAAGTGCTAGAGCTTGATCGTATGGTAAGACTGTGTTGCTTTGTAAGAAACTGCCTGCCAGTCTTCCAAAGTTACCGCACCATTCTGTATTCCCATTAGCAAAAAATGAAAATATCTGTAGTTCTGCATCTTCACCAGCAATTGGTATTGCCAGTTTTATGGATTTTCACCATTCTAATAGGTGTGTCCATTATCTAATTTTAACTTAGTATTTTCAGTGTTCCAGCAAATAGCTACTTATGCCACTGATACAAATTGCATAGACACAAACAAGTCACCTTTAATTTCACCTTGATCATGAGGGAAAGATTGTACATATGAAAAGGTTAATGTGCTGAGACTCCTCAATTTCTGGTACATGAAACATTCTCACTGCAAACTGGATGGATATGCAGTAATATCTAGAATAACTTTATACATAGCTAATTGTAACCTGATTAGCAGACACTCACCTGCATGCCCAGCAGGCTTCTACAGAGCTTCCTAGATCTCTCATTAGGGAATACTTCACACCAAACCATGGAAAGTGTTTTATTTTTTATCCTATCAAGTATTGAAAAAGGAAAGTTTTTCTTTTTCTGATATTTTGTAACAATCTGACTTGGCCCCCATGTATATGAGATATATTTGCACTTCTACTGGAAAATTTAAAAGTGGGCAGCAATTAGTTTTTAAATTCTTATTTAAAAAATAAAAATATTGTAGACTGTGCTTATAAACCAACAGATTTTTATTTGGAACTCACAATTGAGCTAATCACATACTCTGTTTAATCACATACTTTGTTTACAGCACACTGTCATTTGCTCTTCTTTTCAA
This sequence comes from Carlito syrichta, assembly GCF_000164805.1. Lineage (NCBI taxonomy): Eukaryota > Metazoa > Chordata > Mammalia > Primates > Tarsiidae > Carlito > Carlito syrichta. The sequence continues at coordinate 23,251 of NW_007126583.1, forward strand.
GGCCACTCCTTAGCTATACATATTTTTGAAAGACATATTATATTTTGAGTGCTATTATTTTACATATGTGGTATATCACACTGTAAATTGCATTGCTTCAACAATCTTCCTCAATGCTATATTTTCTAGATCATTCCCTCTTTTTTTCTCTCTATATAAATAAAAAATATAAATTATATATACATACACAAAAATTTACGTTTTCAATTATATTTATAGATGTGTATATATGCATATACATATACAGATGAACTTACATATAGATATATAGTCAAGTCTTATTTACGGTAATGTACTACAAAGTCATTGTGGACACTAAAATAGTGAATACTTAGCCTTCCTCCTAGGGGAAATACAGGTTAAGTTGCTGTGAGGATCAGGTCACAACATTTTTACCAACTAATAACCTTGCTTTATGTGCATTTATGTTTAAAGATATCTTATTAATATATATTGTGGATTCATCTACATCATACTCATGGTCAACAGCACTATAACTATATAATTGTTCACTCTATATTTTGTTTACTTCAAATACTTGGCATTTTCTAATTAAATGACAAGTTCTGCCATAGGTTTTCCATTTTATTTGTCTTTTGAAAGAATAGAGATTTTTTGAAATTGCTACTTCTCTCTCATTTTTTAATGTAATTTCATTCATTTCAGTCTTTAATGTTTATTATTAATTTTCTTCTTATTTCTTAGGATTTATTACATTGTTCTTTACTTCATTTCTTAATTTTATCACCTAGATAATTTAGTAGTTCTTACTTTCTACTAAATATTTCTTTTTTATTTTTAAAGATGGGGGTACAATTCAGGGTTAGGTATACAAATGTTGATTATGCAGGTACCCTTGTTGATGAAGTGTGCCCCTCCCTTCCCTAGAAGCTTCCGTCAACTGCCAATCCCACATCCCCTCCCCTGGCAGTTTCCCACCACTGCCAATCCCTTTCTTATAGAATTATGATCATTGTTCAAGGTCCACTTATGAGTGAGAACATATGGTACTCTGTTCTTTGTTTCTGTGATAGATCACTGAGTATGATAGATTATAAATCCATTCAAGTTGCTGCAACATCCATATGTTTGTTCATCTTTATGGTTGCATGATATTCAGTTGTGTATATGGACCACATGTTTTTTATCCCGTGCAGCTTCAATGGGCAGCATGGTTGGTTTCATGTTTTTGCTATAGTGAACAGAGCTGCAACAAGCATGTGTGTGCAGATATCTTTTTTGTAGAATGATTTGAGTTCTTCTGGATATATTCACAATAGAGGAATTGCTGGGTCATATGGAAGGCCAATTTCTAGTTCTTTCAGAAATCACCACACTGTCTTCCAAAGAGGTTGCACTAGTTTGCATTCTCACCAGCAGTGTAGAAGCTTTCTTTTTTCTCCACATCCTTGCCAGCATCTGTTGTTGTTTGTTTTATTAATGATGTCCATTCTTGTTGGGTTAGGTGGTATCTCAATGTGGTTTTGATTTGCATTTCTCTAATGATTAGTGAGGCTGAGCACTTTTTAATGTGTCTGATGGTTGCCTGTGTATCTTCTTTTGAGAAGTGTCTATTCATATCTTTTGCCCACTTTTTATGGGACTGTTTGTTTTTTTTTTCCTCTAGAGAGTATTTTAGTTCCTAGTAGATCCTAGCTGTTAGACTTTTGTCAGATATACAGTTGGCAAATATTTTTTCCCATTCTGTAGCCTGTCTCCCTGTTCTCTTGATGGTTTCTTTTGCTTTGCAGAAGCTCGTCAGTTTGATGATGTCCCACATGTCTCTTATTCCTTATGGCATGGGCACTTGGGGTTTTGGTCAAGAATTTGTTGCCAGTTCCAATTTCCATAAGGGTGTCTCCTGCATTTTCTAAAATTCTTATAGTTTGAGGTTTTACGTTTAGGTCTTTGATCCACTTAGAGTTAATTTTTGTGTAGGTAGGAGTCCTGTTTCAATCTTCTGCATGTGATCAGCCAATTTTCCCAGCACCATTTACACAATAGGTTCTCCTCTCCCCAGTGGTTGTTGTTGGAGGCTTTGTCAAAGATGAGTTGGTTGAGAAATTGAGGCTTTGCTTCTGGAATCTCTATCCTGTTCCATTGGTCAATATGCCTGTTCTTGTACCAATACCAGGCTGTTTTGATTACTGTAGACATAGTAAAGTTGGAAGTCTGAAAGTGTGATACCTCCTGCTTGGTTTCTTTTGTTAAGGATTGTTTTGGCTATTTGTGGTCATTTATGTTTTCATACGAATTTCTGTATTGTCATCGCCAGGTCTGAGAAAAATGATGTTGGCAATTTAATGGGTATTGCATTGAATCCGTAGATTGCCTTTGGTAGGATGGACATCTTAACAATGTTGATTCTTTCTATCCATGAGCATGGAATGTTTTTCCATTTGTTTGTGTCTTCTTGGATTTCTTTGAGCAGTATTTTGTAGTTTTCATTGTAAAGGTCTTTCATTTCTCTGGTTAGGAACATGCCAAGGTATTTCATTTTTTTGTGTGTGGCTATTGTGAATGGGATTGTGCTTTTTATTTGAGTCTCTACCTGCTTGCTGTTGTTGTATAGGAATGCAACTGTCTTTTGCACATTTATTTTGTGCCCTGAGACTTTGCCAAAGTCCTTTATCAGTGCAAGCAGGTTTGTGATAGATTCTCTTGAATTTTCAAGGTATAGGATTGTATCATCAGCAAAGAGGGATGACTTGACTTCTTCTTTTCCTATTTGGATACTCCTGATTTCCTTCTCTTGTCTAATTTCCTGGGCTAGGACTTCCAACACAATGTCAAACAAGATGGGTGAGAGTGGGCAGCCTTGTCTTATTCCAGTTTTCAGGGGAAATGTTTCCAATTTCTGTCCATTTAGCAATATGTTAGTTGTGGGTTTATTGTAGATGGCACTTGCTATTTTGAGGTATGTTCCTTCTATACAAACGTGTTTGTGGGTTTTTATCAAAGAGAGATGCTGGATTTTATCAAAACTTTTTCTGCATCTAATGAAACAATCATGTGGTTCTTGTTTTTACATCTGTTAATGTATTTCATTGCATTTATGGTCTTGCGAATGTTGAACTAGTCCTGCATCCTGGGGGTGAAACTGACTTGGTTATGGTTGATGATTTTTTGAGATTTTTTTTTTGGGGGGGATCTGATTTGCTAGAATCTTGTTGAGGATTTTTGCATTTATGTTCATAAAGGATATTGGGCTACAGTTCCTCTTTTTTGTTGGATCTTTACCCCGTTTGGGTATCAGTGTGAATTTATCTTCATAAAATTATTTAGGGAGAATTCCATGTTTCTCAATTACCAGAAATACTGTCAACAGGATTGGTATCAGCTCCTCCTTGTACATTTTGTAGAATTCTGCTAGAAAGCCATCAGTACAGGGCGCTTTTTTTGTAGGTAGTTTTTGTATGACAAGACAATTTCCTGGGTTGCTATTGATCTATTTAGTGTCTCAATGTCTTCATGTTTCAACCTGGGGAGGTTGTGTGATGTCAGAAATCCTCCATTTCATCTAGGTTATCAAGTTTGTTTCCATATAGGTGTACATAGTAATCTTTGATAATCTTTTGTATTTCTTGCGGGTCAGTTGTGATTTCATCTTTTGTATTTCTGAATGTGTTTATTTGGGCTTTTTGTCTCTTTTTCTTGGTCATTCTGGCCAGGGGGTCCATCAATCTTGTGAATTCTTTCAAAGAACGGGCTTTTTGTTTTGTTGATGTTTTCTATGTTATTTTTGTCTTCTATATTCCATATTTGGGCTCTTATTTTGGTGATTTAGATTTTTCTCCTAAAACTGAGATTTTGGTGGTTTTCTCTTTCCAGCTCCCTTAGGTGATTTGTTAGGCTCTCAACTTGTGCTTTTCCATTTTCTGGATGTGTGCTCATAGAGATATAAATTCCCCTCTTAGAACAGTTTTCATGGCATCCCAGAAGTTTGGTAAGAAGTTTCTTCATCTGTATTTGTTTCCAGGAATTTTTAAATTTCTGTTTTGATTTCAGTGATGACTCAGTAGTTGTTCAGCATCATGCTGTTTAGTGTCCATGTCTGTGTGGGTTTCAGGGAAATGTTATTGGTGTTGATATTTATTTTTATTACACTGTAGTCTGAGAATGGCAAAATTTCAACCTTATGAAATTTGTTTATGCTTGACTTATAGCCAAGGATGTGATCAATCTTGGAGTACTTTCCATGTAGTGATGAGTAGAATGTATATTCGGTGGTTGTTGGGTGGAATAACCTGTAGGTATCTCTTAAGTCTATTAAGTCATTGTCAAGTTTAGGTTCTAGATCTCCTTGTTGATTTTTTGCCTCAATGATCTAACTAGGGCTGTTAGTGGTATATTCAAGTCCCCTGCTATAATAGTATTAGAGTCAATATCTTCTTTTAGTTTACTTAGTAGTTGCTTTATAAATGCTGGTACTCCTGTGTTGGGTGCATATATGTTTAGGATGGATATTTCTTGTTGATAGATTGAACCTTTTATCATTATGTAGTGTCCTTTTGTATCTTTTTCAATTTTCGATAGCTTAAAGACTGCTTTGTCTGATCACAACTCCTGCCTTCTTTTGTGATCAATTTGCCTGAAAACTCACTTTCCATGCTTTAACTTTGAATCTCTGTGCATCCCTTGTGGTGACACGAGTTTCCCGGATTCAGCAAATAATTGGGTCATGTTTTCTTATCCAGTTTGTCATTTTGCTAAATATTTCAAATCCATAAATTTCCTTCTAATTGGCTTCCCATGAGTGTTGATATGTCCTACTTTCATTACCATTTAGCCTAAATATTTTAGTTTTCCCATTATTTTCTATTTTATTGTTTATTAATTAATTTTTAAATTATTTATTTTTATTATTAATTCCTAAGTTTAAAAAAGTATAGTCATACTTTATGTCATGAAAAAATATTAATTTTTAAGGCCATTTTGTTTAGAAACTTTGAGACCTTCTTATATTAGATAACAACTTTAAATAATAATTTAAATGAATATAGGTTCAAGGTCATTTTCCATCAACAATTTGAAATGATTTTATTACTGTTTTCTTGCAGTCAGTGTTACTTTTGAAAAGACTATCATCACTTGCTTTGTAGGTGTTTGGTTCTTATCCTCTCTGGAGCATTTATGAGCTTTTGTTGTCTTTCATGTCTTCAAATGTCACGTCATGGGTCTAGGTATAGTTTTCTTCTATCAGTTCTATCAGTACTCTGTTTCTCCCAACCTAAGGCTTCATTTCTTGTTCATTATTCCTTCTGCTACTTTCTCTCTTCCATTTACTTTTTGCTTTCCTTCTGAAAGTTCTGTTATTTAGCTGTAGACACTTCTACTCTATCCTCTCTCGCTCTCTCTCAATCTTTCTTTCATTATTTCCATGAATGTATCATTTCCAGAAGAGTTTCTCCATGTGATCTTCCAACTCACTTATTCTTCAGCTATATTAATGTTATGATTTAACACACTCATGAAGTAATTTAATTTAATATTATTTTTTCAGTAATAATATCTCTAGTTGTTTATTCACAGCTACTTGACCTACTTCCATGTTTCCAATATTCTTCATCTGTCATGACATAGAATTTGCTTAAAATCCTATTCTATGTGCTCTATTAATTCTACATCCTCCTTTATATATGCTCTATTTGTGTCTTTCCTTCCTAGAGCTTGTTCTCCTTGGATGTATCATGATTTTTTGTAATAATTTTTTTTTCTTATTTCTTTGGACTAAAGAATGCCTTAGCCTGTGAGTGGGTGTGAGATTATCTAATAATTTCCTGACAACCTTTCTTTTGCCCATATGATAAAGTCTTGGCACCTATTTTTTGAAGATTGATTTATAAATATCTTAGGTGATTAATGTAGCTTTTTTTGACTGAAAAGATCACAAATAAAACAAAATTAGAGGGGCCTGCCTAAAAAATCTTGGGAAATCAAATTAAATTATTTCATATTGTCATAACCTTCTTTAACTTTGAGATTGGATCCAAGTGAATTTTTTTTTATGAATGCTAACAGAGGACATTAGAATGTGGCAAAGATGATAAGTTTGATTTGACTGTAAAAAGGCTGTCTTGGATATAAAATTTATCTTCCTAAATATTTTCCAGCCATTCCTAATTTTGAGAAGACAGTAGAAAAACATTTTTTTTCCTAATTAGCAACAGGAGATGCCCTAAAGGTTTTTTAATGAGAGAAAACTATTAGCTGAAACAAAATATATAGGCTATCTTAATCTATGGAAATTGGTTACCTGACATAATACAGTTTTCATATAAGGAGGAAATGGAAGGATAGTTATACAATTATGAATATTAAATATCTACAGAATTCAATTTCCTGTCAGTAAAGCAATAGTAATATTTGATACATCCACATGTGCTCCCATGTTAATGATAAAATAGCCACTTCAAAGGGGAGTACATTCATGAGGCATTTTCAGCCTAATAACTAAAGGCAGAAGCAGTCTTGTCAGTCAGCTAAAGTTTCTATGCTGACACTTCATAGCTGTGTGATCTTGAATTAGTGACTTTAACCCTGTGTGTTTTTTATTTTCTGATTTTAAAATGGAATTGGCAACAGCACATAGCCCTCTAGGGATGTTGTGAAAATTCAAACAGAAAGTTTATGTAAAAAACATGGTACTTTGTTACCACTTCCAAAATATTGCTGATTATTATCTTGAATGATTATTCATATAGAGTGGGATGTGCAAACTTTCTTTAAGACAGTGGCTGAAGGGTTCAAGTAACTCAAAGAAAAATTTTATTTCCTTTAAGAAAATGAGTAAAAGCCGGGCTCAGTGGCTCAGCCTGTAATCCCACGCCTTGGGAGGCTGAGGTGAGTGAATTGCCTGAGCCTGTGGGTTTGAGACCTGCCTGGGCAACTTGGTGAGACCTCATCTCTACAATAAATCAAAAAAAATTAGCCAGGTGTGGTAGCGCACGCCTGTAGTTCCAGCTATTTGGAAGGCTGAGGCAGAAGGATCGCCGGAGCCCAGCAGGCGAGGCTGCAGTGGCCAGGAGCGGCCACTGCACTCCAGTCTGGGCGACCGAGTAAGACTCCAACTCAAAAAAAAAAAAAGAAAGAAAGAAAATAGAAAAGAAAAAAGAAACAATCTTTTAACTCAGAGTCAGCAGATAGCATGAAATTCGAAGTTGATTTAGAATTCTGAGCAGAAAAGTGATGTGGTCAAAGCAAATACACACAGATAGATATAAAATAGTTTCAAAAGCAAAATCCCAACCACCACAATATTGGAAAAATAGTTGATAGCATAAGCCAAGAAGCACCTTTGGAATGTTTATTTTGTAAATGTTTTTTGAGATAGCATTTTACCTACAGTTTGTTGTTACACTGGCAAAACGATAAAAGATAGACAATAGACAGAAGATTGTCTACATCTTTTTTATCAAAGGATATAATTCCTGATATAAATAGCAGCAAGTTCAACACAATCTTGCTAAATAAATCACAATGCTGTCAATTCAGAAGAAACAGACTAGATCAAAGCAGACATTAACTTGGCTAAGAATTTCAAGCATGTTTTAGATTAAAAATTAGCTTATGAAATTAAAAATTGTAATATTGTGATATGATTTATATATATATATATATTCTTCATCCTGGTTCTGGTCAGAGCTCCTAAAACCTTTGTAATTTCCAAAGTGAATGAAAACAAAAGAAACATCTTTTGTTATGATATCTAGTTTTTACTCCCATTTCCTAAAACAATTCATAGTGACAAAAGGTTTAAAAGAATCTTTTGCTATTTACAGCCATTCCCTTCCAACTACACCTGAGTTTCTGTTTATAAAGTAATTTCTGGATTGTCCCTAAGGACTGAGGGGCTGGTTGCCTGGGGAACCATTCATGTGATTAGAGCACTTCCCCTCTGAGGTAGAGACCTCCTGAGAGGGAATGAAGACTAGAGATTGACTTAATTGCCAAAGACCAATGATTTAATTAATTATGCCTATGTAATGAAGCCTCCATAAAAACCTAAAAGTTCAGAGAGTTTCTGGGTTGCTGAACACATCAAGGTATTAGAAAAGCAATGTGCACCCCTGCTCCCAGAAATTGCCCCAAGCTTCTCTTCCTTCTAGATGTCCCTGAGTTGTATACTTTGTAATAAACTGATACACATAAGTAACTGTTTCCCAGAGTCTTGTGAGTCATTCTAGCAAATGATTGAACACAAGGAAGTGGTCATAGGAATCCCCAATTTATAGCTGGTCAGTAAGAAAAGGGGTTCACACTAGCAATTGGCATCTGAAGTAGGAGTAGTCTTATTGGACTGAGTCCTTAACATGTGGGATCTGGTGATAACTCCATGTAGATAGTGTCAGAATTGAATTAAAGTATAGGATACCCAGTTGGTGTCTATAGAGAATTGGAAAATTGGTGTCAAGAGTGCTGTGTGTGAGAGTAGAGAAAAACAAGGTTTTATTTTCCTTTTTGATAATTCTAATAGTTAAGAAAGAAAGAGGTTAAAACAAATATGAGTCAGTTGTGGGGGTGTGTGTGTGTATGATATTAAGAAGAAAAGTGATCCTAGCCGGCTCGGTGGCTCAGCCTGTAATCCCATGCCTTTGGGAGGCTGAGGTGATTGGATTGCCTGAGCCCAGGGGTTCGAGACCTGCCTGGGCAGCGAGACCTCATCTCTACAATAAATCAAAAAATCAGCCGGGCGTGGTAGCGCATGCCTGTAATTCCGGCTACTTGGAAGGCTGAGGCAGAAGGATCACCGGAGCCCAGCGGGTCGAGGCTGCGGTGGACAGGAGCGGCCACTGCATTCCAGTCTGGGCGATGGAGTGAGACTCCAGCTCAAAAAGAAAAGAAAAGAAAAGTGATCCCAAGATGTCTACATTCCAGTCCTCAAAATTTTGAATATGTATGCTACATGGCAAAAATTTTTGTACATAACTCTATCTGTTCAGTTGCAGAGAGAATTAATGCTACTAATTAACTGAATATTAAAAAGTCAAGATTATCCTGGAGTATTTGGGTGGATCTAATCTAATCACATGAGTCCTTAAAAATGAAGAACTTTTCCATCATTGGTCAGAAAGATAATCCCAACTACAAGACATAGAAGACAAAATTATCATTAAAAAAATCAACAAAACAAAAGTTGATTCTTTGAGAGGACAAAAAAGATAGATGAACCCCTAGTCAGACTGACTCTGAAAAAGAAAGTAAAAGCCCAAATAAACACACTTAGAAATCCAAAAGATGAAGTTAAAACTGACCCCAAAGTAATTCAAACAATTTTCAGAGATAACTACACCCACCTGTTTAGAAACAAACTCAAAAACATAAATGAAATGGAAGACTTTCTAACATTACACAACCTCAAGGTTGAAACGAGAAGAAATTGAAATCCTAAATAGACAGATAACAACCCAGGAAATTGACTTCATCCTAATAAATCTATCTACAAAAAAAAAAAAAAAAGCCCTGGACCAGATGGCTTTCCAGCAGAATTCTATGAAACATACAAAGAAGAGCTGATACCAGCCCTGTTGACAGTATTCTAGGCAACTGAGAAAGAGGGAACTCATTTTATGAAACTACCGTCACACTGATATCCAAACCTGGCAAAGACCCAACGAAGAAAGGGCACTACACCCAATATTCCAATGAACACAGATGCAAAAAATTGTCAACAAGACTCTAGCAAATTGGATTCAACATCATACCTCAATATTTTCCCACCATAACCAAGTAGGCTTCATCCCCAGGATAAAGGGCTTGTTCAACATCCACAAGACCATAAATGCAATTAAATACATCAACAGATGTAAAAAAAGAACCATGTGATTATACCATTAGATGCATAAAAGTTTCTCAACAAAATCCAGCATCCACTCTTGATAAAAACCCTTGAACACCTAGATATAGAAGGAACATATCTCAAAATAGTAAGAGCCATCTATGATAAACTCACAGCCAACATATTGCTAAATGAACAGAAATTGGAAGCATTTCCCTTGAAAACTGGAACAAGACAAAAGCTGTCCACTCTCATCCTTCCTATTCAACACAGTATTGGAAGTCTTAGCTAGAGCAATCAGACAAGAGAAGGAAATAGGGGTTATCCAAACAAGAAAAGAGAAGTTAAGCTATTTCTCTTTGCTGACGATATGATCCTATACCTGGAACCCCAGCGAATCTGTCAAAAACCTCCTTGCACTGATAAAGGACTTTGGCAAAGTCTCAGGGTACAAAATCAATGTGCAAAATACAGTTGCATTTTTATACACCAAGAACAGAGAGAGAACCAAATAAAAAGTACAATCACATTCACAATAGCCATAGAAAAAAAAAAGAATTAACTTGGTATCTTCCTAACCAGAGAGGTGAAAGACCTTTACAACAAAAACTATAAAACAATGCTCAAAGAAATCAAAGCCACAAACAAATGGAAAAATATTTCACACTCATCGATTGAAAGAATCAATATTGTTAAGATGTTCATCCTACCAGAGGCACTCTACAGATTCAATGTCATACCCATTAAATTACCAGCATCATTCTTCTCAGACTTGGAAATGACAATACAGAAATTCGTATGGAAGCATAAACTACCATGAAGAGCCAAAACAATCCTTAGTAAAAGAAACAAAGCAGGAGTTATCACACTTTCAGACGTTGAACTTTACTATAAGGCTACGATAATCAAAACAGCCTGGTATTGGTACAAGAACAGGCATATAAACCAATGAAACAGGACAGAGATTCTGGAAGCAAAACCTCAATTTCTCAACCAACTGATTTTTGATAAAACCTCCACCAACAACCACTGGGGAGAGGAAAACCTATTGAGTAAATGGTGCTGGGAAAACTGACTGACCACATGTGAAAAAATGAAACAGGATCCCTATCTATAATCCTACACAAAAAATCAATTCTAAGTGAATCAAAGACCTAGAGGTAAAACTTCAAGCTATAAAAACCTTAGAAAACGCAGAAGACACCCTTACAGAAATTGGAATAGGCAACTAATTTCTGATCAAAAGCCCATGCCATAAGAGATAAGAGACTAGTAGGACTTCCTCAAACTGAAAAACTTCTGCAAAGCAAAAGAAACCACCACGAAAGTGGGGAGACAGCCTACAGAATGGGAAAAAATATTTACCAACTGTGTATCTGGCAAAGGCCTGACATCCAGAATCTACAAGGAACTCAAATGTACTGAAAAGAAAAAAAAAAAACAGCCCTATTAAAAAGGAGGCAAAAGGCATGAATAGACACTTCTCAAAAGAAGACATGTGAGCAGTTAACAGATACATTTAAAAAACGCTCAGCCTCAGTAATCATCTAAAAAATGCAAATCAAAACCACACTGAGATACCACCTAACTCCAGTCAGGATGGTCACCCTAACAACTCAAAAAATCACAGATGCTGGAGAGGATGCAGAGAAAAGGGAACACTTTTACACAGCTGGTGGGAGTGTAGATTAAAACAACCTCTGTGGAACAGCAATTTCTAAAAGATCTAAAAATTGACCTTCCATATGACCCAGCAATCCCTCTTCTGGGAATATACCCAGAGGAATTCAAATCATTCTACAAAAAGATTCCTGTGCACACATATTTATTGTAGCACTATTCACAATAGCAAAAATGTGGAAACAACTGTGTTTCCCACCAAAAGTGGACTGGATCCAAAAAAAGTGGTACATATACACAATGGAATATTACATAGTCATAATGAAGGACAAAATTATGGACTTTGCAGCAACTTGGATAGATTTAGAGTCTATTATACTCAATGATCTATCACAGAAACAAAGAACTGAGTACCACATATTTTCACTCATAAGTGGATCCTGAACATTGATCATAATGCTGCAAGAAAAGGATTGGCAGTAGCGGGACACTGCCAGGGAAGGGGGGTCACATAATATTGATAATCCCCAACCAGGTAAAGTAAGGACCAATGGGAGGCCCAAACTTCACCTGTGTATTGCCCACTTATGTACCTGAATTATAACCCACGTCTTTAAAATAAAATAATGATAGTAATAATGACAATAAAGAAAAGAACTCAAGCTGTCATTGATGGTTTTTGAAAATAGAGAAAAAGAACCACAAACCAAGTAATGATGGACTCTAAAAGTTGAGAGCCACTCTCAACTGACAACCAACAACAAAACAGGACCTCACTACTACCACTGCAAATAATGAGATTCTACCAACATTCTGAATGAGCAAGGAAACAGACTCTCACCTAGAGCCTCCAAAGAGAAATGCACCCCTGTGAAAACTATCAGTACCCAAAGGAAGTCACATCAAAATCAAAGTAAACAGGGCTGGGAGGTCGTGAAGGCGGGGTGGGAATGTGGCTCTCACACACAATTTTCCAGATAACAGAAAACATTACAAAAAACTTCCAAATCACAGCTTACTTCATGAGTCACACAAGGACAGCTAGCTGTTTGTACAAGAGTACTTGCCTCTGACCCACTGTCTCCACTAATGAGCTAGCATCAACTACTGCAGGAAGCCCCTGTAACCAATGTTCTCCTTGTTTCAAAACAACTTTCATGCACTCCTTCTTCTGCCTTCAAAAACTTTCCTTTACCTCAACATCCTTAAATATGCCTAGGATTTGTCAAAGCATGCATAGTCTAGATTGCAATTTTCTGCTCTTTCCCCCAAAAAATTCATTTATTTTGAGACCCATTCTCTCTGTTGTTATTTTGGATTGACAGCCCAGTGAAACCCATGCTGAATTCTAACCAACAAAACAGTAAGATAATTTGTGTTGTTTATGCCACTACATTTGTGGTAAGTTGTTTTGACAGTAATAGAGATGACGGGATTTAAAAAGACAACTAAGTGCCAAAACAATGGAATTTTCAAATATTATTCCAAATACCTAATTGATAAAAATGACACAGAGCTCTGCACTAGGATTCTAGCAATAATGTCAGATTCCTGTTTTCAAAGGCATTCCTTTCCCCTCCATGAATATTATCAGGCATTTTGTCATGTAGAAAAAGGAATTTACTGTAAATATGTGTTCTAGAATGTAGACCGTGTCATGGACACAGGGATAGAACTGAGGAAGAAAGTCACACTGGAAAGAAGGAAAGCTGTCAGATATACAAGCCCAGGTACTACTCACTGCACAGTCTTCTCTCCTGGCAAGACAAGCCAGATGTACAATATTCAAATGTCTACATATTTTATAAATCTACTGAACAGCAACTTCCACTTAATTTACATTCAAGTCTTAGACTACTCATTCTTACTCTACCAAGTGGTATGCATCAACTGTCTCCATTCCTGACAGCTCCAAGGAGGGCCTTGGACTGGCTAAATTCCGGAGACCTATTCAAACCCCTTGAACAGAGTTACTGTTTCATGGACGGACAAGAAATCTAGACCTAAGCTAATCAGTGCATTGTATCCCCCTGGCAATAAAGCTAGTCCAGGTCATGATGCCTCAAGGTTTGTTCTGGAAGTACAAGTTCCCAACTCATGATTGTTTAATCTATGATTGTTCAACTTACGACTTTTTGACTTAAAAGTGATACATACTCTATAGAAACTGTACTTGGAAATTGGAAGTGTTATTCAAAACCTTTATAACTTTATTAGAAAATAGGTTTTGTGTTAGAGGATTTCACCCAACTATGGGCTAATGTAAATGTTTTGAGCGTGTGTAAGCTAGGCTAGGCTATGCTTGATGTTTGGAGGGTAGGTGTATCCAATGCATTTTAGACTTAAGATCTTTGTAACTTACTATGGGTTTATCAGGATGCAACTCAATCGTAAGTTGAGGCACTTCTGTATTGAGACATGGACTTATTTTTCTATTGCTGTTGTGGCACAGGGCATAGTCTAGAACAATTGCAGCTCTTTCTTCTATCACGAACAGAGTCACATGAGGACAAAGCTGCACAAGCTGGAGGTCAGAGCCTAGGATTCCACAGAAAGGTGGAGCTGGAGGCCGAGTGAAAAACTGAACCACGGGCAACCCCCTAGGGTCCCCTCCCATTGTGGGAGCTTTTCTGTCTTCTCAATAAATCCTGTTTAAAACAAAAAACAAAAACAAAAACAAAACTGAACCACACATGGTGCCCATGGTCAGTCTTACCTCTACACTGTTCAGTTACATGAGTTAGTAAATTTTCCTTTCGTATGTGAGCCACTTAGGCCAAATGTTCTCTCATTTGCCCCTGAAATATTTCCACCTGGTAAACTACTTTAGTGGCATCCAAAAGGCCACAGTTTCCTGGAGAGATGATAGGTGATCCAATGATTCTTTGGTGAGAAGAGACAAGCATTCACAGCAAGACCACACAGCTGAAACAAACGTATGTCACTTAGGGGTTAATACATATAAATACAGATTTATGTATGCATACATTTGCATATTTTAATACAATTATTTCTAAAATCATATATAGCCTAATCTACAGCATGGCTAGTTCTTTTCGATAGAGTGTTCTATTGTCTTTGCAAAATCCTGAGTTCCAAAATTCCACTGTTCACCAGAATAGTGTATCCCACTGACATTAGCGGCACAGAACATGCTCAGGAAGGACAGACCTGGGAAGCAGCCCCGCTCCTTCCATCCAGACTGTTCTGTGGCTCACAGAGGGACTAGGTAAGCCCCATGAAAACAGGATCCTTAGAGAAACGTTATTCATCTGCTTGCTGTATCCTGGGCACCGGAACTGTAGATGTGAAAATCAGGGAAAGCCCACTCTGATCAAATTTAAAGCAAAATTACTTCTCTCTCAGGTGTAAGACCCCAAAATCAACTTTAAAAGTAAAAATTACATGTAATAAAAATTATGCCTGAATAATTTCTTAAACTGCTCATAAAGTACAGTATACATTGTTTGTGCATTTAACTCCACAACATAATGTGTATGTCAATGTATAATGTATTTAATAATATACTTTATATACATTGAAAGGAACCTACCTGGGAATATGAATTAAGGAATATTTATATATAATATGTATTAAATATTTCACAGGATTTATTTATTTTACCAAGAATGACTGAACTAAAATAAGTTTAGTGTAGCCTCACTGTATGTGCACACATTCATTCACATAGGATTTATAGTAATTGGGTGGTTAAAAAATAAGCTACATGGCTGGGCTCGGTGGCTCAGCCTGTAATCCCAGCACTTTGGAGGCCAAAGTGAGTGGATTGCCTGAGCCCGCAGGTTCGAGACCTGCCTGGGCAACTTGGTGAGACCTCATCTCTACAATAAATCAATAATTAGCCGGGTGTGGTAGCACGTGCCTGTAGTACCAGCTACTTGGAAGGCTGAGGTGGAAGGATCGCCAGAGCCCAGCAGGTCGAGGCTGCGGTGGTCGTGAGCGGCCACTGCACTCCAGTCTAGGTGACAGAGTGAGACTCCACCTCAAAAATAATAATAATAATAAGCTACACATACACATACAGATGTGGTGATAAACATAGTTATCCTTGATTCCTCGACACCAAATTCCCTACAAAGAACTACAGAACCTGCTCCATCTGGTTCCCATTTCCTCTCTCACTCTGTCTCTTACATGGTTCCTTGGCTCACTCAGCTGCAGTCAGCCTGACCTCCTTGTTGTACCTCAGACCTACCAGACACACTTCAATGTCAGGTCCTTGCGCTTGGTCCTCTCCCTGCCTGGGGTGCTCATTCCCCAGATACCAACAGGATTGTCTCCTCACTTCTTCAGTTCTTTACTTACATGTGACCTTTTTAGATATAACTTTTCTGACCAAAGCCTCGAAAATCACAACCTATATCCCCTCTTTTCTTAGCACTTGCCACTACCAAACATGTTCTATATTTTACTACTTCATTGTATGTGTTGTTTCTCTGCTCCTCTAGCAAGTAAAGGCAATGAGGGAAGGCATTATTTTTTATCTTTTTTGTCTGCTGCCATATCCCTAGCACTGGCTCATATTTCATGGTGATGGCTCATAGTTGGTGGTCAATTAATACCTTTCAAATGAATAAATGAATACATACAGATTCTTAATGACTTCATTAATTTTATTCTTTGCAAAGGTGAGAAAAGAGTTTATTGGTAATAAAGAATTGGTGAATTGGTAATAATCAGGTGAATAATTGCTCATTACCAATTGATATATGTTGTTTATCAGACAGTTTCTTGAATGAAATTGGATATGTTATACAGTTAATTGAATAAAATTATACAAGTGTAAGGACTGTGTAGGAACTCTTTGCCTGTCTCTGATTACTCTTTAATTCGTTATTATTATTGTTGTTATTATTTATTTTAAAGATGTGGGGTACAATTCAGAGTTAGGTACATAAGTGGTCATTTTGTATGTAAAGTTTGGGTACCCTTATTGATGTTATGTGTCCCCCTCTCTCCCCTGGCAGTATTCCACTACTGCCAATCCCTTTCTTGTGGTGCTATAATAAATGTTCAGTGTATGCTTATGAGTGAGTACATGTAGTACTCAGATCTTTGTTTCTGTGATAAATCACTATTATAGACCCTAAATCCATCCAAGTTGCTGTGAAGTCCATAATTTTATTTTTCTTTATGACTATGTAATATTATCCAGCAATAAATCTCAACCAATTTAGCTGTTGTGAACAGATTCTGTGAAAGCCCCCATGTTTTCTACAGGTATTCATGGTATTCATGTCCTGTAAAATCCCTTCCCTTTGAGGATGGGTGGGAATACGTTTTAATCTAACCAAGGAAACATGACAAATGTGATGTCACTCCCTTCATTAGGTTAAGTCATATGGCAAAGGTGGTAAAATGTGCAAATGTAATTAAAATCCCAAATATATTGATTTTGAGTTAATCAAAAAGAAAATTATTCTGGATAGAACTGACTTAAACAGGTAGGAACCCTTAAAACAAGAGACTGGGTCTGCCTTCAGGTGAGAGACACACTTGGCTGGCTGGCTAAAAGTAAGCAGCCATGTTGAGGAAGCCCAACTAAGATAGAACAGTGGATATCCTCCAGGACCTGAAGGAGGCTTCCAACCTACAATAAGCAAAAACTGGGACCCTCATTCAAAAGCCTCAAAGAAGTGAATTCTGCCAACAACCTGAATGAGACGGGAAGCACAGTGTTCTCCGTGCACATCAGAATGCATTATAACACCTTGCAGCCTTGTATGACCCTGAGCAGAAGACTCAGCTAAGCTATGCCCAGACTCCTGACACCTTAGACACTTCAAAATAATAAATGTGTATTTTTTTAAGTCACTGAATTTGTGGTAACTTGTTACACAGCAATAGAAAAAACTAATATAGTTGTAATGGAAATAATTCTAATCCAGTTTTGATCTCCACACTGCCATTTACTGGGATGCCCATACTTCCCTTTAGTTTGTACTGATTGCAGAAAGTCTATGATTTGGATTATGCTAAAGCTCAAGGTAATCTTTGGGGTCTGAGTCCTTATTTCATCATCGTCATCGTCATCATCATCATTCTTATCATTATTATTATCATTGCAGAAGGATTTTTCTCTTCCCAATGTACACTACTTAATGCAGATTACCTACATTATGTGTTAGCAAAAAGGACTTTAGAAATCAGTACTCTACCTTAGCCACCTATTTTGGTTGATGAGTGTTCTTTCTAGTATTGTCAATATTAGTATACCTTCCGTGGTTATACTAATATATATATAATCTTCTTCACTAGGGAGAGTGACTTCTTATTGGGAGTTCAAACTGAGATTAAATCCACCACTGCACAATCCTAAACTAGGACAAAGGACACATCCCCTGTAAGCCTTGTCATCCCTCCTCCTAGTTCTGAAATAGCTAAGGAACAGCACCATTTAAGAAGCCCATTTCTGGATTGCATGAGCCCATGGGTTCGAGACCAGCCCAGGCAACTTGGTGAGACCTCATCTCTACAATAAATAAAAAATTAACTGGGCGTGGTAGCGTGCACATGTCGTTCCTGCTACTTGGAAGGCTGAGGTGGAAGGATCTCCAGAGCCCATCAGGTCAACGCTGTAGTGGACGTAAGCATGCACTGCACTCCAGCCTGGGTGATAGAGTGAGACACCAACTCAAAAAAAAAAAAAAAAAAGTTCATTTCTGAAAGTAATTCGAGTCTTTTCAAAAAAGGACTCATTTCACTTTTTTCTCTTAATTTTTTCTTCTTCTGCTCTGCCTGGTATTCAGAAGAAGAGGGTACAGGTAGGAATGAAAGAAGAAAAGACAGGGAAAGAGGAGAATGGAGGGAAAAGAAGGAGGGAGAAAAGTTGAATAAAACTCCTACCTTATGCTATCCACTGTGCTTAATAATTTCATATAGATAATTCCATCTAAACTTTGATAAATATGTAATACTTTTATTCTACCAAAAAAAAAAGGTTGGAAGAGGTTGAACAAATTATTCAGTGTCAAAATGAGAATAAATGGGTCCATAGGTGTTTCTATAAGTTTTCCTCATAAGTAAACTATGTTCTGAATTTTCTTATTGTGTGCGTTGTTCTGTTGATGGCCTTTGTTTATTTCAGGCAATTCTCATTTGTGATAAGTTTATGCATTTTTCAAAAATCCTTATTAAATTCTAAGATAGAAAATGTGTTAAAATTACAAATATTCATATACACAATTAGCTAATTTTAAGGAAAATTAATTACAGTACTGCAAAATAATAAATGTGGTATCTGCAATAACTTAATATTGAGCAATTTTTTTCTTTTTATATCAATTTTTAATTTTGATATTGTGGGGTACAGTTAAGGGTTAGGTATACAAATATGCTTCATTCAGGCACCCATGTTGATAAGGGGAGTCTCCCCATAATATTGAGAAATTTTATATGTTTCTAATATTTTTTCCTATCTCTAGGTTAAAGACCATTATGACAGTCTCAGGGTCCTCTACTTTGTGCATGTTTTCAGATGTTTACTACAAAGGCAAGCTATTTAAAGATATCTCTTGTAGCTGAAGCTAAAACCCAAAAAAGAAGACAATAAAACAAGTTATAAAGAAGATACTACATTACTGCATAAAAGTTCTATCCAATAAAGCATCCATAAGAACAGATTGTTGGCATTTTAAAAAATATTATATTTCCAATGAAATGTGAGAGAAAAAGGAAATGCATTGTCATAACTTAGGAGAATTTTTTCACAGAGAAAGTTGACTTTTGAGTTAGGCTTTTATTCATAGACCAGGAATTGTCAAGATCTTCAATAAGTAGAGAAGAGAAAGTCACTCTAAACCAAAAACAATAGCCAAGACTTGTTCCCTTCCTAACTGAAGGAGAAAGAGACACAGTTGTATGTCTATAGGAGCACAATTTACAGTTGCAAAGATGTAGAATAAATGGAAATGCTCATCAAATGATCAGTGGCTAATGAAAATGTGCTACATTTATACCATGGAATACCATTCAGGCACGCAAAAAAATGAGATAATGAATTTTGCAGCAACTCGGATGATATTGGAGAACATCATCCCAAGTCAACTTATGCAGGAACAAAAAAACCAAAACTTCATGTTTATAAATAGGAGCTAAACTAAGGAACTGCAAAGACAAAGAAAAAGGTATAATGGATGTTGGAGACTCAGAAGGAGGAGGATGGGAAAGGGAGGATGAATGAAAAATCACCCATCAAGCCGGGCTCGGTGGCTCAGCCTGTAATCCCGCGCCTTGGGAGGCTAAGGTGAGTGAATTGCCTGAGCCCGCGGGTTCGAGGCCCACCTGGGCAACTTGGCGAGACCTCATCTGTACAATAAATCAAAAAATCAGCTGGGCGTGGTAGCGCATGCCTGTAATTCCGGCTACTCAGAAGGCTGAGGTGGAAGGATCGCCAGAGCCCAGCAGGTCAAGGCTGCGGTGGCCGGAAGCAGCCACTGCACTCCCGTCTGGGTGACAGAGTGAGACTCCAATTCAAAAAAAAAAAAGAGAGAGAAAAATCACCCATCAGATATAATGTGAACAGGAGGGGGTGGGTGGTGGGTACCCTCAAAGCCTAGACATTTTTGCTGCTATGAAATGCATCCATGTAACCAAAAACAATTTGTACTTCCTAAAGATATTCAAACAAAAAATAAATTTAAAACAATTCTTAAGGAAAATTCAAAAAACTCAAAGCAAATAAAATGTCTCTAGAGCACAGGTTTCTGACCCTATCCTGACTTTACTCCAACTCCAGAGAGTAGGTGTAAGTTCAGAGATGCTCTGATACCCTTTCCTCTCAGCTTGTGTTCCCATGTAATTATCACCTAATTTCTTCCACATGAAAATGGACTTTAAAACTTCCTGAACTCGTTGCTGAAACAAAGCCAAAAATATTAATTTACATGCAATTTTCCTTAATTTTAACATTCCTCTTTCTATTTCATTTAGAAGAGGTCTGATATATAAATAAAAGATCCAAAAGAGAAAGGTCAAAATGGAAGTGGATGGAATCTTTTAAGACTTGCCTTGTATCTCTTTTTATAGGAAGCATCCTATGACTTTCAAGAATAAAGAGTTGCATTGTTTGATGACAGCATAATATCTGAAACTAAATTTCACTAGTAGGCAATTATATTGTTTTATAATCATGTGAAGTATGGAGTAGTTTATGCATCAGTAGCAAATAAACTTAAATCCTAATGGCTTAACATAACAATTTTCCTTCTCACTCAAGTCACAGTCCAATGAAAAGTGGGTGACTCTCTCAAGGATCCATGTGCCTCCTACCATATGAGTTCATTATAACATAATTATGTGATCACATCATTACATGATCAGCCACATGAACTGAAAAGAAAGAGCTATGTCTTAAGGTCAGGTCTAGAAATCCCTTCTGCCAACATTTCATTGGCCACATCTAGCCACATGATCCCAACCTAACAATGTAAAGAAAGTTGAATAGTATAATTTTTCCAAGTGACCAGGGCATGGAAGTGAAATTGCCGAGCATCTGGCCATTATCTGCACAGTGACAGTTTTGATCACTGCACTCTCGGTTTCTTGTGGATATGGACTGTCTTAGCAATTCTACCAACATATCGCTGTAATCATAATAGGGCCATTGCCCAATATTTGGCAAGTTCATACACTGAGACACTGGGTTGTAGCAGAGAAAGAGGTTTCATTCTAAGGCAGTCTAATAAGGAGATGGAAGGAAAAATCAAGTGCACCTCCCCAAGGAGTTTGGAACTAAGGATTTTAAAGATTACGGATGGGTAGTGGGCAAATGTGTTAGGATCATTGATTTGTTGAAGACTGCAGGGTGAAGCCATGGGACCGGGAGATGAAGTGGCATTCTCATGTTCATTGGTTTCCCTGTGAGGATCTTCAAACTGGTTGCATTTGTCATCCTGCTGGAATTCAGGATCTGAAAAATATCTTAAGCAATTCTTAAACAAAAGTCTTATGACTCTAACATCAGAGATCCTATCTGTAGGAACAATGGGAATGCAAATGGTCAGTATCTAGTGATAATATAAATGTCAGTTACAATGAAGTGGGCCAAAATGCAATCTGATTAATGCTTAACTATAACAATATTTCTGTCTAGAACCCAGCATGTAATTCTTGCTAACCCTGTAAGAACAGTTTCATTGCCAACAATACATGTGGGACTCCATGAAAAAAAGTTTAATAAATCAATGAAAAAAACACTTTGATTTATATTCTCGCCCTTCTGGTAACTCTACCTTCGGAATTGTTCCTTGCTAAAATCTCTGGAGAATTTATTTGTTGTTTTTATATTTGTTTTAATAGATGAGATCACTCTATTTTAATTGCCACCCTCTCAACTACTCAGGTCAGGGAACATAGGCATACCCCTTGACTAGTCTGTGAAGAAGGGCTGCAGCAAGTTGTCAAAGTCAAATCAGCAGCAAAAAAAAACATCAGTTACTTGCCATAGGACAGAGAGAAACTTCAGTCATTTGTGAGAACATGAGCTAAGAACAAAAAGTGAACAATTTATAACTGTCAAATGAAAGACTACAAAAATATGAATAAATAGAAGTGGTAAAATCTATGAAATCATTCTGATGTCAAAAATTAGACAGCAAAGATACAAGACATTTATTAGGATTATAACATAAATAAGTCAAAATAGTTTCCTATGATAATGGCTGATGATCTTAGGATGACAGCCCAGCGTGCCCCATTTAGATAATTTCAGTCACAACATAACTATATCTGACATGTTCAGGCAGTCAGCAAACTGCCTCAGTTGGCAACATTTTTTCCTTGTCTCGGTTGTTTTTTTTTTTTTTTAGAGAGCAGGATTTTTTGAGAGGACAGAAAAGCTCCCACAGTGGAGGGGACCTGAAAGGGTAGCCTGTCTTGCTTTTCATCATAAAAGAACACCCTGAAAACTGGAACAAGAAAAAGCTGCCCACTCTCATCCCTCTTGTTCAACATTTTGTTGGAAATTCTAGCTAGAGCAATCAGACAAGAGAAGGAAATCAGAGGTATCCAAATAGGAAAAGAGGAAGTTAAGTTATCCCTCTTTGCTGACGATATGATCCTATACCTCGAAAATCCAAGAGAATTTATCAAAAATCTGCTTGCACTGATAAAGGACTTTGGCAAAGTCTCGGGGTACAAAATAAATGTGCAAAAGACAATTGCATTTCTGTACACCAACAACAAGCAGGTGGAGAACCAAATAAAGAGCACAATCCTATTCACAATAGCTATAAAAAAAATGAAATACCTCGGCATCTTCCTAATCAGAGAAGTGAAAGACCTTTACAATAAGAACTACAAAACACTGCTCAAAGAAATCCAAGAAGACACAAAAAATGTTCTATGATTATGGATAGGAAGAATCAACATTGTTAAGATGTCCATCCTACCAGAGGCAATCTACAGATCCAACGCAATACCCATTAAATTACCAACATCATTCTTCTCAGGCCTGGAAATGACAATATAGAAATTCATAAGGAAACATAAACAACCATGAATACCAAAGCAATCCTTATCAAAAGAAACAAACCAGGAGGTATCACACTTCCAGACTTCAAACTTTACTATAAGGCTACAATAATCAAAACAGCCTGGTATTGGTACAAGAACAGGCATATAGACCAATGGAACAGGATAGAGATTCCAGAAGCAAAGTCTCAATTTCTCAACCAACTCATCTTTGACAAAGCCCCCAAAAATAATCACTGGGGAGAAGAGAACCTATTGGTAAATGCTGCTGGGAAAGCTGACTGATCACATGCAGAAGATTGAAACAGGACCCCTACCTATCACCATACACAAAAATTAACCCTAAATGGATCATAGACCTAAACAAAAAATCTCAAACTATAAGAATATTAGAAAATGCAGGAGACACCCTTATGGAAATTGAAACTGGCAACCAATTCCTGATCAAAACCCTAAGTGCCCATACCATAAGAGATAAGATGGAAAAGTGGGACCTCATCAAACTGAGAAGCTTCTGCAAAGCAAAAGAAACCATCAAGAGCACGGGGAGACAGCCCACAGAATGGGAAAAGATATTTGCCAACTGTTTATCTGACAAAGGCTTAACATCTAAGATCTACAAGGAACTCAAACACGCTGAAAGGAAAAAAACAAACAACCCCATTAAAAAGTGGGCAAAAGACATGAATAGACATTTCTCAAAGGAAGACATACAGGCAGCCAACAGACACATGAAAAAGTGCTCAGCCTCACTCTTCATCAGAGAAATGCAAATCAAAACCACGAGATACCACATAACCCCAGTAAGAGCAGTCATCATTAATAAACAACAACAGATGCTGGCAAGGATGCAGAGAAAAAGGAACACTTCTACACTGCTGGTGGAAATGCAAACTAGTGCAACAACCTCTTTGGAAGAGAGTGTGGCAATTTCTGAAAGAACTAAAAATTGATCTTCCGTATGACTCAGCAATTCCACTATTGGGAATTTACCCGAAGGAACTCAAGCCATTCTACCAAAAAGATATCTGCACATGCATGTTTGTTGCAGCTCTATTCACAATAACAAAAACATGAAACCAACCATGCTGCCCATTGAAATTGGACTGGATTAAAAAAAAAAATGTGTTATATAGACACAATGGAATATTATGCAGCTATAAAAAAAGGACAATCATATGGACTTTGCAGTCACTTGGATGAATTTAGAGTCTATCATACTCAGTGTTCTATCACAGAAACAAAGAACAGAGTACCATATGTTCTCACTCATAAGCGAACCATGAACAATTATCATAATACTGTAAGAAAGGGCTTGACAGTGGTGGAAAACTGCCGGGGGGAGGAGGACACACCTCATCAACAAGGGTACATGCACAATGAACATTTGTAAACCAAACCCTGAATTGTACCCCTCATCTTTAAAGTAAAAAAAAAAATTAAATTAAAAAAAAAGAACACTTGAAGCACTAACCAACTGTCTTCTATTCTAATCCACCACTCCGTATTACATGCCTACCATGAGTTCAGTGTGAGATACAAACAAAGCACACATGTAGTCTCTGTATTGTGTATTGTGTCAGCTCATCAAAGGAAAGAGATACTGGAAAGATAACTAACTAGGTCACTAAAACCAACATGCATACAATTAACTGCATGTGTAAGTCAAGGTGAGTCTCTTAATCTTTCTGTACCTCAGTATCTTAATTGACAAAATGAGAATACTAAATCAAATTTCTCAGGTCTCTTCTCAGTCCAAGGTTCTAGAATACTACACTCTGTACTTGATAAAATCACGATTTAAAGTTTTAGAATCCTGTTTAGACAGAGCAGGACCAAAAGACCTTATTCACTCCACAAATGAGAAAAAATTCTGCTAAGGATATTAAAGCCTGTGTCTGTCTGTCTAGTGGCTTATCTCTTTGACCCGTTTTTGAATGATTAGCACTTTCTTAAAACAAACAAACAAAATACCTTTCCTCAAGACAGAATGCGTGCATTTACAAAGTGTTGGGTGAGTCTCACACACACAATGTCACTTGATGTTCATCATGACTACCCTGAGTTGCAACCAGGTGATTCAGTGACTCATGTTACCACTCTTGAATCCTTTGTGAGGTACCCACACATTTGTTAGGCTTTCTCTTCCATCTTGAAAATGTTTTAAAATGTGGGTTGCTTTTATGCCTTTTACTAGAAGAAATGGGATACTCAAGAGGGACATTGAACTTTGGAGTCAAACAGACCTGGATTTGAATATATGTTTTGTTTTTGGAGGTGGCTTTCTTTACAATCATTTTATGTTTTAAATTTAAATTTAGTTTTGTTTTTTTGGTTTTTTTTGTAGAGATGAGGTCTCACTGTGTTGCCTAGGCTGGTCTTGAATTCATGGGTTCAAGCAATCCTCCCACCTTGGCTTCCCAAATCGCTGGGATTATAGGTATGAGCCACCACTAAGTCTTGGACTTTAATCTCTGATGTGCTGCTTACTAGCTGGGACAAATTAGTGACTTCTCTGAGCTTCAGGTTTTAAAATATGTATATAGATAATACAGATTTGATAGAGTTTTTTAGAGTTAACATATATGAAGCATCTTCAACATGATAGGCACTAAATGATGAACAGTTGGGTTTGTCTGTTATTGTTTTAATAGAGGGAACCCTGTGGGTTGTGACAAAAAGTTTTGTTTAGTGAGAGGACAGAGTGTAACTTGACCCTCAAATATTTGAACTGGTGGAGAAATGAGGGAGTAAACTCTAGCCAGAAAGAATGAAGAAAGAACAGCACATATAAGGAAGCTAGAATGATATCTTGTCAGGAAACAGAAAAAGAGGCAACTTTCGAATAAGTAAAAATTTGAATAGGGAAAACATCATCCAGTCCTATGTGGGGCATTTTGCATATCTTATTTCATTTAATAATCACAACATTTCTTTGAGGAAAAGTATTATTAGCTCCATTTTGCAGATAATGAAACTGAGATTTGGAAATTAAATAAATTAACCACGTCTGAGTCCATATAACTAATTCATGGCATGTGCTTTCAAAATACATCTGCCTTATTCTTTCCATTTTTCTATCATCCTCCTTCCCCCAATGACCCTTCCTTTAGTGAGTTATTTGGCAATATTTCTTGTTCAGTAAGCATTCACTCTGTGCCGATAGGTTCTTAGAAACTGGGATTTCAAGTGAAATGACATATGACAAAACCAATTTTACCACAGGCTGATGGATATAAACATGAACTAATTTCCTACTGCATATTTCTTGTCACAAAAACATCACCAAACTTCCAAGTAAAGTGCTAAGCACTGCAATAAATATGAATTATACATACGTTGAGTTTTTTGTTTCTTGGGGTTTTTTTTTAAGTAAGATAACTATTTACCTAAATCTTCCAGTTCAAGGTTGCCAGTGGCCAAGCCTGTTCTGGCAGCTCAGGATGAAAGGTAAAAACCAGCCCTAGCCAAGACAACATCCCGTCAGAGGGCACACTCACACATACACCCACACTCACACTGGAACCATTTAGACATGCCAATGAAACTAATGTGTACAGCTTTGGGATGTGAGGGGAAGCAAGAGCACCCAGAAAAAACCCATGCAGACTCCACGCAGAGAATGGTCCCAGCTGGGAATTAATTTTTTTCCCATCAATATTATTCAAAAGATGTTGAATAAAATAATATTATTCAAGCATCTGCTGTACTTTATTCTGATCAGAGTTTTAGAGGAATGCTAAGGGATAGTTTAATTATAGAATCTAGCCCTGCAAGTTTTATGTATGGTGACCTGGTTGCTTGGGGACAAGAGTCTTCCAACTTAGCATTCCTAAGCAGGGGTAAATATTTAGAATAGCAAAGATTTTGTCACATTATCAATAACTTGATCATAATATTGCTTTAAATGGCAAATTCTTCTGATCACTACACATAATCACTGTCTTTTGTAACAACCTACCTCTTTCCATTTTAAATAATATTATAATGACTACTTAAATAAGAAGTCTGTTTTATAAAAATTCGAATTATATGCAAACTTTCCTTTTTTTATAGTGTCTTTTTTTTATCAATCAGTATTTTTTATTATGGTTTTGTGGGGTACAGTTAACGGTTAGGTGTACAATTACGTTTCATTCAGGCACCCTGTTGATAAGAGGTGTTTTCCCATCCCCCGACAGATATTTGCTACTGTTAATCCCATCCCCCTCCCCTCCATAGTTTCCCAGTACCGTCAGTCATTTTCTTATAGTATTGCATTGGATGTTCAAGGTCCATTATATGAGTGAGAACATGTGATATTCTGATCTTTGTTTCTGTGAGAGGTCACTCAGTATTATAGACTCTAGTTCCATCCAGGTTGCAGTGAAATTCATGATTTTGTTCTTTTTTATGGCTGCGTAGTATTCCATCGTGTATATGTACCACATTTTTTTAATCCAGTCCTCTTTTGATGGGCAGCATGGTTGTTTCCAGGTTCTTGGTATTGTGAACAACGCTGCGATAAACATACGTGTGCAGGTATCTTTTTTATAGAGTGATTTGTGTTCTTCAGGGTATATTCCTAGTAGGGGGATTGCAGGGGCATATGGAAGGTCAATTTTTAGAGCTTTTAGGAATCGCCACACTGCTTTCCACAGAGGTTGCACTAGTTTACACTCCCACCAACAGTGTAGAAGTGTTCCCTTTTCACCACACCCTCTCCAGCAGCTGTTATTTTTTGAGTTATTGATAATTGCCATTCTGACTGGAGTTAGGTGGTATCTCAGTGTGGTTTTGATTTGCATCTCCTATTCAGTAAATGGTGCTGGGAAAATTGGCTGACCACATGCAGAAGATTGAAACAGGACCCCTATCTATCCCCATGCACAAAGGTTAACTCTAAATGGATCAGAGACCTAAATGTAAAACCTCAAACCATAAGAACCTTAGAAAAGGAAGGAAATACTCTCATGGAAATCGGAACTGGCATCCAATTCCTGTACAAAACCCAAAACCCACAGGACTTAAGAGAGAAGATAGACAAATGGGACCTTATTAAACTGACAAGCTTCTGCAAAGCCAAAGAAACCATCAAGAGAGCAGGGAGAAAGCCTACACACTGGGAAAAAGTATTTGCCAACTCTAGGTCTGACAAAGTCTTAACATCCTGGATCTACAAGGAACTGAATGTACTGAAAAGAAGAAAACAAACAACCCCATTATAAAATGGGCAAAAGATATGAACAGACACTTCACAAAAGAAGACATTCGAGCAGCCAACAAACACATAAAGACATGCTCAATCTCACTAATCATATGCAAACTTTCAAAAACAAATCTACTATACGAAGACAGGTCAACTCATGGAGATATGGGGCCTTAAATTCAACACCAAAACTATTTTGAATGTTTCCAAAAGCTGAAAACATGTGAATGTAGTTTCTTTTTTCAGAATCATAAATTAATTTTCTCAAATGCAGAACCTGAAGTTTCCCCGAACCTTCTGCTCCTCTGTTCAGCTCTCTGTATGCCTGGCCTTGAGTAATGCAACCTGATTGTCAACGAGAATAATTTCTATCAAGTTATTTTTAGTCAAATAAATTGATTTCCAGTTATAAGGAGTTTTTTCCTATTAAAAGCTTTACCAAAGACTGGAGCCAAAAATCTCTTGTAAAGCTGCAGAGCATACACTTAAATAAAGCTAGGCATTCACAGTGTTTGCAAGGTCACACGTGTGACTCTTCATGGTCTACATTTTGTTCCCTGCTGACTTTCTCCTCAGTATAAGAGGAACAGGTTTGTCAATGACAAAATGGAAAATATCAGTATCAAAATCAGGGACAAAGTGTTGTAGAATCTATGGATTTCTTCAAGAGCCTCTTTTCCTCAAGCAAACTGTTGAGAGCTCCCTAGAGGCAGAACCTGGTGTCAGGTACCGAAGAGGCAATGCAACTCCTATCAGCAGACACATCTTGCTGTGAATCTCAGGAGAAAGGAGGCAACTGTGGGATGGAGTGAACATTATTAACAGGTGAGAGTGGCCAAGGTTCCCTGTCCAAGTCAACTAAAGGGTCACCTGCATCTCTCTAAAGCTCTCCCCATCTCCACCTTCCAAGGAAAATCATTCTTGCCAGGAGGCTTCTCTTGGATTTTATACTGTAATGATCAGGTGAGAATGGGAATGGGAATGTGTAAGGCAGGGGATGTGTGTATAAGCTATTGATAGGCAAGACTTTTCAGGAGAAATTTGGGGATAAAGATGGATAAGAGCAGCAGGACATGTGTAAGGAGAAACAGATGAAAGAAAGACAAAGCAATGTTGAGACTTACTCCTGTCTTCTTTACGGGGGTTGCAAAATGTAATTAGGAATTAGTTTCTTTGAAATCTTTCTTGGTTGCTGAATTGCACTTCTTCTATCACATTGCCACTCTGAAAATGAACCTATGAGTGTAGTCCTTTATAAGTTACCCAGAAATTTGACTAAAGAAGTCGCTTAAAGTAATATGTAGTGAGCTTTAATTTATCAGTCAGAATCTCTGTAAGTTAAACACTTTGGGTGTGCTCACACTGAAACTTATTTATATAGGTAGAATTAATTTACAACATCTAGGCTGTGTCCTGAGTTCAAGTGAGATTGTACTTCTTTCATCTGAGGTGTCACTTGGACAGGGTGGCATAAGAGGGGAAGTCTCTCACACGATGAGACTGTCCAGAGGCTTAAGGCCAGTGCCTCCCATTCTGAAGAAAGGCAAGGGAAATCCCAGGAAAGCAGGGGACAGATCCTACAGAGGGCATAAGCAAGCATGCTTCAGCAACACAGCAGAAAATCCAGGGGTTTCTCCCTTTCAGAGAGCTCCAAAGGGCAGCAATGGCTTGGACCCTTAAAAATACAAAGTATGGGCAACCCCTTTGGGTCCCTTCCCACTGTGGGAGCTTTTCTGTCCTTCTCTGTAAATCCTGCTTTCTAAAAAAAAAAAGGCATTTTCTTAACAATAGTTAACATCCATCAGGTGAGAGGTTTTATAGGGTATGTAAAGCAGACAGGTTTTAAATGACTAAAAATAAATGTCCTTGTCTGAGCTATATTTCAAAATAACTGGATGTGTAAAAAATTGAGTTTGGAGTCAGTGAGCTTTTGAGTTAACAGGTGTCAGGCAACAGTGAAGAAATGAACAGCATAGATGCCAATACACAGAGGCCATCTTTGGCTCATTTATATAACAGACCTGATCTATAGGTATGAACATAGTTGGAGCAACAGCATATCTAGGGCATCCTGATTTTTTGTTAATTGTATAAATATCTCAAAACAAGGCATTGAGGACATCACCACTGGAAACCATCTTTGTTGAACTTATTTACATTTATCTTGTGGGTTGGTATTGATTTTTTTAAAGTACCTACAAGGATGAGGTGGCTATATAATCTGTTTGGCGCTTGAATCTTTTAAGGTTTTTAATTTGGTTCTAATCATTTGTTCATAAATGCCTCAAAGAATGATTTATGTACACTAACTTACCTCTTAGGAGGATTGCTCCTATTATTTATCTGCTCTGTGACCTTGTGCAGTGTACTTAAACTCTCTGGGTCTCTTGGTTCATCTCTAATGTGAAGATGTTGGGCTAAAACAGTATTTTTTTAACCTTTATTCCAATCTTACAGACCTGAGATCTGCAACATACTCTTACCAGAAACAGAGAATGGTCTTACCAGATTATGTGACCAATCCTTGTTGGGGAGTATAGGAAGCCCAAAGAGTAAAAGAAAAAGACCTCTGAGCTTTGAAAAACTTCTCAAATAATTTTAAAATCTCATTCTCCCTCACCAGTAATGAAAAATTGCTGCATCTGAGCACATCTGGAATGTCTTGTGACTCTAGAACTTCTGTGACAACTGTTGTCACAAAATTTTGTAATTTTTATAATATCTCCTGAAGATATGTTCAAATGTCATTTTAAGCATAAAGAAACCTAGGTTTAGAGAGGACTAATTTTCTTACCCAAAGTAACACAGCTCCTAAGTGGAATAACCATACAACGCTGACACCAATACCTTGGTCTTCTTATGAATGAGGCAGGGCTTCATTGCCTCCAAGGTACCTTTCATAGGACACAGTTGTATTCCTTGCTATCAACCCAGAGACTATTTATTTCATTAGGTACAATTAGCAATGACTGAGTGATAATGAAATAATAATAATAGCTAATATTTAGTAAGTGCTTACTATGTGTCAGGCATTGTTATATGTGCTTCGTGTAAATAAGTCACTTAATCGTACTGAAAACCCTAAATTGAAGACGCCTTAATTTCCATTTTAGAAATGAGTCAACGGAGGCATAGAGCTCAAAGGCACACAGCTAGTAAGCTATGGAGACAGAACGTGAACTCAAGCATTTGAGCACCAGGGCATATAACCATTCTGACATGGTGATTCTCAAACAGTTTTCTTGAAGAGTTCATATATCTTATATTATTCAAGTTGTAAATATAGAATCATAAAATCAGAAGGTCAATAAAAGAACATTTTAAAAACAGTATGCCGGGCTCGGTGGCTCAGCCTGTAATCCCATGCCTTTGGGAGGCTGAGGTGAGTGGATTGCCTGAGCCCACGGGTTCGAGACCCGCCGCGGCAACTTGGCGAGACCTCATCTCTACAATAAATCAAAAATCAGTCGGGCATGGTAGTGCTTGCCTGTAATTTTGGCTACTCGGAAGGCTGAGGTGGAAGGAATGCCAGAGCCCAGCGGGTGGAGGCTGCGGTGGCTGGGAGCGGCCACTGCACTCCAGTCTGGGCGACAGAGTGAGACTCCCACTCAAAAAAAAAAAAAAACCAGTAAAGCTTCATAAAAGACTATAAAAAAAAAGAGAAAAGGATTTGAGATGAAATTCTAATTCTTCCCCTCACCAACTGTGGAATCTCAGCCAAATTACTTGGCGTCTCTGTGCCCAAGTCTCCTCAAATATTTCATGCTATTCACCAGAGCACTACTTCAAAAGATAGTTGTCGGGATAAAAAGAGTTAATGCCCCATTCCCCACACTTAGCATAGCACCTGATATCTTCATGCAGGAGCCAAATATTCTTTAGATCCCTTCTAGAACTACTGCTACTGTCTCTCCTACTGAACAACTCTCACGTGTATAGAAATAAAGTGCTCCAGGTAAAACAATGTGTGCAGCGATATGGATCACCCAATACAAGGCTATGCGCTGTAACCATGGAGATAGTTTTATATTTTATCTTTAAGAGATATAATTTTTTTTAAAGTCTTCCTGTGAGTGCTGTATCCTTGACTAATGCTAACAGTACCTCTTCTTTTGTTTATTCAATGAAATACAACAGCTTTTTTTCTTCCCACCCTCCTCTCTTTGCTCCCTAGTTCGAGCTCTCATTGTTTCCAACTTGAATTTGTTTGGCCTCTTCCTCATTTCACAAGTCTCCTATCACTAACCCTCCATTTTAAAATGCATCTTACCCTTCTACACTGCTGCCAGTGATACCTTCGTGGCAGGCAAAGTCCAACCAGATCGCATCCTTCCTTAAAATATTCCGGTAGTGCCTTTCAGTTCCCAGGATGAGCCCATATTTCTGTGCTCTTGGCCACAAACTTTCATGAACTGTTTTCTTGCTTTCTTCTCTAGCCTCATTTTGAACCATTCTCCTAATCTTCAGGACCTTGACACACTGTGTTGTGTGTCCTTCCCCTCAAAGTTTACCTTCTTTCTGCTTTGTGTGTGTGAGCTTTGTGCATGCAGCTCTGTCTTTGAGAGATGCTCTTCTCCATTAATGTTTTCCAACACTTCACTGTGACCCTTAAACTCAAATATTTTCTCATCCATCAATACTCAGCATCAGCACTGGTGACTCCACGAAGACTATCTCCCCAGTTCTGTTGAATTTGGTTTCCTAAATATGCCCCATATCTGCATGTGCTAACTTCAGTCACTACTCCTGGAATATTGACCTGTGAAGTCTTTGAGAACAGAAACTGTGTTCTTCATTTCTGTATTTCCAGGGCAACGAAACTGTCCTATGTGGAATGAATAAATGAGTGACTGGATGGATGGATGGATGAATATCAACTAAACTCTTTTGAAACACAAATTCGCATAGAAATGTGTAAATTAACCCACATGACCCTCTTTAAAAGATAGGAAACTTGGCATTATATTTTTATGTTAACAAATGAAGAAAAGTGGTAAACTTTTATTTTTTATCAAAACATCCCTAAGACTGAATCTGGCACATGTCAGTGATCGCAATGGCAGAAAGCGCCTAAATCTTGTTCACACACCAATATAGGAGCCTGTGAGCAACTTGCAACCTATCTCAGTCAAGTTGTTATATTAGAAAAGAACCTAGTGGAAATTAAACTCTTTTCTATTAGATTCAAATGTTCATAATTTTATTTAAAAATAATTTGAACAGGAGCGATACTTTATAAATTTATATGTTAATTATTTTATACTATTATGGACCATTGATTTTTAGTACCTCCCCCACCCCCATGTTTTAAGTTCTACACAATGTAGGGATAGATATCATGCCAACAGTAGCATATGTGCTGCTAAATCCAACATATGGGGAGAGGTGAAAGAGGAACTTTAAAAATGATCAATTTATCATTTTTAGAATTTTTCAAGATATGAGTCCTGGCACCTCATTTTTCAACACTCATGAAAAGCACGCCCACAAAGCTATATCTGTAAGTGCTAAAGGGACATGTCAAGGATTGAACATGATGGGGTGAATGATCTGTTCAGGAGAGTTTAACCATTTTCAGTTGTGATGTCTTGCCTGAGGTGGAACAGATTAGGGAAAGCGGGGGGAGGATGGAGGACAGGCAATAGTGGGAGGTAGGAACCTGAACAAGGTGAAGCCCACCCACACAAGACTTCCACCAGATTCTCATCAGCATCACTGCCCAAATCCAAGCTTGGGGCTTGTCCTTTTCATCACCACCATCTCCCACAATCTAGTGACCCGACTTCAGAAGCCCTTTCCTTCTCTTCACTGCCACTGGCTTTGAAATCTGAGGCCCTGTTTGCTAATACACAAAATATGCCAAGGATATTGCTACACTCTGTGTTAATTTAATTAAGGGCTTTAATGAAGCAGAAAATTAATCAAAAGGTTGTCAGAAGAATATGTCAAAATCAGTTTTTACCAATTTCAACATACTGTTTCACGATCCTTCAGCTGTTTCTGGCAGCTTCCTTTGTGAAAATACTGAAACAGACTGAATGGAAGAGAAGCAGAAATCTTCAGAAAAGGACACAAACTAAGTCCATTTTCTTTGTCTGTAAAATGGTAGTGTAAGGTTTATTTTTTTATCAGGTTAATAGTGAAGAATAAGCCACGGCATTTCAAAGAACTGGAAAAAATAGAGGAGTTTCTAATAATGCAAGTCATGGTAATGGTATCTTTTACTCCGGGAAGGCTTTCAGGATAGCCACTCTTATTATTTTCTCAGAAATATCCATTTTCGATGTGTCTATCATACCCCCATTTGTCAAATAAAACTATTTTATTTATCGTCTTTATTTCTCCTTCTTAATAAGGAAGGAGTTGTCTTAATAACTTGTACAACCCTCATTTCAGTGCTAAAACTTTTTTTCATTTTTAAAAATAAAGTACAATTTATACACAGTGAAATTTACACTTTCTATAGTATAGTTCTGCAAATTTTGACAAGTAGATACAGCCATGTGACAACCATTGCCATAAGTAAGATATAGAACAGTGTCATCATGCCAAAAAATTTCTTCATATCCCTTTGCAATTAACCCCTGCCACCCATTCACCATTCCTGGCAAAGAATAATGTTTTCTGTCCATATGTTATTGCTTTTTTTAAATGTCCTATGACTAGAAGCATAAAATAGGTAGAGTGTAGAGCCTGACTTCTTTCCTTAAGAATAACACATCTGAGATTCACTCATGTTGTTGTATGTCGTTCCCTCATTTTTATTGCTGAATAGTATTCCATTTGATGGACATACCACAATGTATTTATTCATTGTTCAGCTGAGAGACATTTGGATTATTTCCAGTTTGAGGCAATTACACATAAAGAGATTTTTGTATGAACACAGATTTTCATTCCACTTGGATAAATATCAAAGAATGGGATCACTGGGTTACGTAATAAGTGTAAGTTTAACTTTATAAGAAATGTCTGAACTGTTTTTCAAAGTGGCTGTACCTTTTTGCAATTCCACCAACAATGAATTCTCACCAGTACTTGGAATTTTCAGTTTTCTTCTTGAAATTCTACCCAATCTAATAGGTGTACAGTAGTGTCTCATTGTGGTTTTAATATGTACTTTTCTAATGACAAATGATGTTGAAAATTTTTTTCTTATTCTTGTTTTATATTCATATAACTTTGGTACTTGTCTTAATCTGTTCAGGTTGCTACAACAAAATATCAAAGACTGGATGGCTTATAAACAACAGAAATTTATTTCTCAAAATTCTGGAGCTGGGAAGTCCAAGAACAAAGTGCTAGCAAATTCAGTGTTTGGTAAGGGCCTGCTTTCTGGTCCATAGATAACCACCTTCTTACTGTAACTTCACATGCAGAAGAGGCAAGAAAGTCTATGGGGCCTCTTATAAGGGCAATAATTCCATGCATGAGGGTTCCATCCCAAAACCCAAGTACCTCCCAAAAGTTTCACTTCCAAATACCATCACTTTGGGCATTAGAAATCAACATATGCATTTTGAGGAAATGCAAACATTTGATCTATAGAACAGTGTATGTTCAAATCTTCTCATCTGTGAATAGGGACTGTCTTAATATTCTTGTCCCAGTTGTATGCACCGTATTTCTTTCTCTTGACTTATTGTACTGAATAAGATCTCCAGTACCATGTGGAATAAGAGCAGTGAGAGCAGATATTCTTGCTTGTTCTTGATCTTAGGAAAAAAATCATTCAGTCTTTCTGCATTAAATATATTATTACCTGTAGGTTTTTTATAGATGTCCTAAATCTAATTAACAAAGTTCACTTCTGTTCCTAGTTTGCTGTGTTTCATAAATGGATATTGAATTATGTTAGATGATTTTTCTGTATATCTTAGATTATCCTATGAATCTTTTGTTTTTAAATTATATTAGTTGATGTAAATTATATTAGTTGATTTTAAATATATTAAATCAGTATCACTTCCCTGGAATAAATTCCACTGTGTCATGATATGCTATCCTTTCTATGTATTGCTAGGTTTGTTTCGTCAAGAATTTTTGTGTCTGCCTGGGTTTGGGGCAGAGATTGGCTTTCTTTTCTTAAAATGTCTTTGCCTGGTTTTGGTATCATGGTAATGATGGTCTCATAAAATGTGCTGAGAATGTCCTTTCCTCTTAATTTTTCCAGAATATGTTAAATAAATTTTTTATTAGGGCTTACTTCCCCCTCTCGGTCCTGATATTGGTGCTTTATGTCTTCTCTACTTTTTCTCCTTTTCAATTTAACTAGATTTTGTCAATTTTATTTATCTCAGAGAATCACCTTTGGTTTCATTGATTTTTCTCTAATTTTTAATTTCTATCTTATTGATTCTGTTCTTATGTTTGTCATTTCTCTTCTACTTATTTTTGGGTTTAATTTGCTTTTTATTTTGCAGTGCCTTAATATGAAAGCTTAAGTCATTGATTTGAAATTGTCTTTTCTAGTACAGGTGTTTAGTGCTATAAACATTCCTGTAAGCATTGCTTTACCTGTATTTCACAAATTTTGAAATGTAGGAGTTTATTTCCTTTCAGTTTAAAATATTTTTAACTTTGCTTGTGGATTTAGTGTTATTTCGTTTTAAAATATTTGAGAATTTTTCAGATATGGTTTTGTTTTTGTTTCTAAATTCCATGTAGTCAGAGAATATACTTTATATGATTTGAATATTTTAAAATTTATTGATATTTGGTTTACAGCCCATAATGTTTTATCTTGGTATCTGTTCTATGTATACTTGAAAATAATGTATATTCCTTCTCTTGAGGGTATAATATTTTATAACTGTTAATATGATTAAGTTGTTGATAATTGATAAGGTTTTCTATATGCTTACTGATTTTCTGACGTCCCTCAATTATTGAGAGAAGGATATTAAAATCTCCCAATATATTTGTAAATCTCATGATCTGTTCTTACAGCTGTACCATCTTTTTCTTCATGTATTTTGGAACTCATGATCACTTATCCCATAACCTTGTAATTACTGGTTGCCAGTTCTATTTCTCCCATGGTGTGTGCTCTGTAGGGGCAACTTTATCTTATTTAGCTTTCAACTTCCTGTGTCTGGCATGCAGAAGATCTTGGGTAAGTGTTTGTGGAACAGAGGAAACACAGGAAAAGACTGAGACAAACCATGGAGCTCAGTGAGCCACTAAATATGTCAGTCAGTCAAGAAAAAAAAATGCTCCTTTTGAGCTACACTTTTTTAGTGATTACTTTTATATTTTCATTGTACAAATTTAGCTTGTCATAATGTACCTTCAAATAATATTATGTCACTTTACACATCGCATTAGAACTTTACAACACTATACTATCATTTCTCTTCGGCTTTTTTGATTTTATAAATTCATAATACATCTTACTTTCACATTTGGTATAAAACCCACAATACATTGTAATGACTTTTCCTTCAAATGATCAATTATATTTTAAATTGATTTCACATATAAGAAGAAATATTTCATACTTACCCTCATATTTACCATTTCTGGTCCTCTTCATTATATTGTGTAAATCTGGACTTCCATTGATATATTTTCCTTCTGCCTGAAATATTTTATTTAATATTTATTATAATAGAGGACTGCTGGTGGTGAATTCTTTTATTTTTTGTATGTCTGAAAAAGTCCTTTTCTTTTCTTTTGAAATGTACTTTCACAAAATAGGAATTCTAGGACAATGGTTGTTTTCTTCAGTACTTAATGATATTATGCACTGCCTTCAAGCCTATATTGTTTCCAGTGTGAAGTCTGCTGTCATTCTTATGTGTTCTGTACATACTGTGGCTTTTTTCTATGGCTGCTTTAAGATTTTATATTTATTATTTATTTCAATTTGATTGTGGTGTGTCTTGATGCGGTTTTGCTTGAGTTTCATCAAGATCCTAAGATATGTGAGTTTATATTTTTTATCACATTTAGAAGCATTTCAAGTTTTTTAAAAATATAAATTTTCCATTCCCCTATCTTTCTCTTTTCTCCTCTGGGGATTCAAGTTTATGCATATTGGTCTGCTTGAGATTTTCCTTCAGTTCACTGATGCTCTGCTAATTTTTATTCAGTTTTTTTTTCTTTTTGTGTTAATTTTGGGTAGTTTCTATTATAAATAGCTTCAAAGTCATTAAACATTTACCCTGTTTTTTTCTCATTTTCCAGTAATTCCATCCAGTGTATTTTTCACCTCAGACCTTGTTTTATCACCTCTAGGAGTCTTATTTGCATCTTTAAAATATATTCCATGTTTATCCTTAACATATTCGGGGTGTTTTCTACATCCTTGAACATAAGAATGTAGTTTTAATTGTTTTAGTGTGTGTGTGTGCGCGCGTGTGTGTGTGTGTGTGTGTGTGTGTGTGTGTGTGTGTGTATATTTGCTAATCTTGTTATTCATGTAATTTTTTGGTTGAGTTTTGATTGATTGATTCTTCTTCTCTTTATGGCTTCCAGTTCCTACTCCTTTACATGCCATGTAATTTTTTATTGGATGTCAGATTGCCAATTTTGCATTGTTTAGTAATGAATATTTTTTTCTTTTTAAAAAATTATTGAGGTTTGCTCTGAGACACAGATAAGTTACACTAAAATGCTTTGATCCTTTCAAGTTTTATTTTAAATTTTATCTAGCAGCACTGATACAGTCTTTAATCCAAGGCTAATTTTAACCCACTGCAGTTACAAAATTTTTCTTAGAACTGAACACAGTCCTAACATGTTTTCACTCTGGCTAGTGGTCTAACTACTCCTGGCCTTGGGTGACCTTCATCTGAACACTTGGGCAGCCCACCTTCTGCAGATCTTTTCAGCTCTCTCTGTGTAACTCTTTCCAACCCATAAATCTGCCCTCTAACTAGCCACCATTTCTTCTCTGAACTCTGCACTCAGAGTTGTCTCTGCAACTCAAATAAAATGTAGTCTGTTTCTATTATCAAAGAAATAAACTTGGGAATAAAACACAGTATTAATCATTTATGTCAGAGACCTTATGAAATAAGATAACATGTGTAAAAGTATCTAGCATATGCCCACAATAAAACCTTCATTCAACAAATGTTAGTTTAGTTGGATTAATACCATTTGTCTAAGGGCTAAGCACTAACTGTAGGCTTAGTAATCTAGACATTCAACTGTTTTGTCTCAAATGAGATTTTAAAAAATCTCAACTATAACTATAAGTATAAATGCATGCAATTAAAACCTAAGGTGACTCCCTCTATTTTATCATATATTCTATTTTGCATTGTGACCCCAAAGTTACAAAAATAGAAGAAAAATAAACAAAAAACTAAAGTTGAAAAATGAGATCAAAGGATATTTCATGTTTATATATAATAGTATAATAAATCTGATGGGTTTATCATGATAGTGGAAAGATGTAGGCAAGGACAGGCAAACTCTACCCCACAGACCAAATTCAAATTAAACCCATTTGCATACCTATTGTCATATGGCTTATTTATAGATGGCAGTTTTCACACCACAACATTAGAGCTGAGTAGGTGAGGTAGAGAGCCTCTGAATACTAAAATACTCACTACTTGACCATTCACAGAAAATGTTGCCTCTCCATGATATGGACTAAGATAACATCTCCTGCCTGATTTTCCAGCCACCTCTACTAACAGCCTCTTCACTGTGACTACTTCAGTGCTCTATATCCATACTTTGGTTTACACCTCATCCCAAGTATAGAAAATTCTTCCCAATTTTTTACTATTGCACTTTGCTCCTCTTCATGTCCCACCTTATGCATCTTCTTCTACCCAGCTACTCTGGTCTACCAAAATAAAATGAAGGCTCCCATCAGTATCTGCTTAATTAAAGGTATCTGTTTACATCCCAGTCTCCTTCTTGAAATGTTGAGATCCTTGTGAGTAGGGATGATGACATAATCATGCCTATATGTCCAGCCCCTGGTACAATGCCAAGAACATAATAGGTACTTAGCAGGGATTTTTGTGGCTTGTGCTGAAAAGTTCTGTTGAATATAAGCTTTAAGAAGTGTATTCAAACCCACACCAAGAGTCCCTCACTTTGTTATTATCACAGGGTACCCCTTCTCTTCGTGGTATGCTAATAATATGCTACAGAGAATCCTTCCTATATCATTTGCGTATTCAAATGTCCAGGAGTTTTTCAGTGTCCTGAGTGCTGAGATGTTTCCTCATTCCATTATCAAAGACTTGGAATAGGACTTGAAGCCCAGCCACAGAACAAGATACATTTATATAGAGGTTGAGGCATTAATGGTGAAGCTCTTAATGCAAGAAAGCAGGGATTCTATCCTGAAATGAAGCAGCTTGCTCTGATATTCTCTGGGCTACAATGCTGGGATACATTCAGAAATCTAGGTACTTCTGCAAGTTTCCAC